>NC_073403.1:26550974-26693474 GCF_028641065.1 Leucoraja erinaceus
CACTGAGTCCAAGCCAACAAACAATCACCCCATACACTGGCACTATTGTTCACACTAGGGACAATTTACAATTTTACCAAAGCCAATTAACCTACAAACCTGTACATCTTTGGAGTGTGGGAGGAAACGGGAGCACCCGGTTAAAACTCACATGGTCACAGGGAGAATATATAAACTCCATACAGACAGCACCTGTAGTCAGGATCTAACCCAGGTATCTGGCGCTGTAAGGCAGCAACTCTATCGCTGCGCCACCTTGCCGTCCTGCGCTGGGGGAAACTGGAACATCCGGAGGAAACTCACACGATCGCAGGCAAATATGTCAATTTCACACTACGTGGGAAGCAAGGATCGAACAGCAATTGCACTCTGTCACTGTGCCACCCTTGAGGTTTAGCAGCCAACAAATACAGAATACTAGTTCCTCGACATGTATGTGCCAAAGAACACATACATGCAGAGTTAGCTGAAAACACGAGTCGAACTTCTATCAAGCTGTCAAAGCAGAGACTGAATCAAACAATAAATGGCTAAGGAATTCCTAATAGTCTTACCTTGACTAAACCCAGGTTTTGTGTCAAACTCAGCAAATGTTCTTACCTTTGCAAGGGGGTAGTCAGCTTCTGGAGTCATTCCATCTTCAGCAACAAGGGTTTATGGTTGAATCCAAAACGTTCTGTAAATGTCCTAACTTCTCGTGAACCCCAATTAATGTGATGATGTTTCAATCTCTTTCTCCATCTTGTCATTTCTTTTTTTTTAAATAAATAGATTAATATTAATTCTAGAATTAGTAACTAGCAAAGAAGTCAAGACTATTTAGTGGGTGCATATAATTGATATTAGATTGATTTTCGTACTTCCATATTAAGTTGTTCCCCTCTGCTAATTACATGGTGGAATCACAAAGTTGCCAAAATTTCATCCAATTAGTTTCTTGGCCAAAGACCTGCTCAAGGTGGCATAGTGGCACAACGGTAGAGTTGCTGCCTTACAGCGCTTGAAGCACCAGAGACCCGGGTTTCCTGACCAAGGGTGCTGTCTGTACGAAGTTTGTACGTTCTCCCCACGACCGCATGGATTTTCTCCGAGATCTTCGGTTTCCTCCCACGCTCCAAAGACGTACAGGTTTGTAGGTAAATTGACTTGTATAAGTGCAAAGTGTTCCTAGTGTGAGTAGGATAGTGATAGTGTGCAGGGATCGCTGGTCATTGTGGACTCACTGGGCCGAAGGGCCTGTTTCTGCGCTGTATCTCTAAACTAAGCTCCTGTCACTGTCTACCCAAGAATAAATTCAGATTCAATAGTCAATTCTGACTGATTACACCCCTTCCTGTGGGGAGTAAGTGCAGGTTTTGTGAATGGCATGAAATTTTAGAATACTAAAGCTATCAGACGGGAGACTTTACTACATAAGTAACACCTCTCCCCGCTCTCAGAGCACTTTTCATGAGCAGGAGTTTAAACCTGCCACGAGGCAGTATCATAAAGAAGCCAAGATCAATGACACTAGATTATGGATTCATAGTATTAAACAAATCAAAGAATATGGGGTTAACATAGGAAGTGGAACTTAGGCAAAATGTAAGTCATATTTACTGGATGGTGCAGCAAACACAACAAGCTAAATTACCTTCTCCAGCCATCATTTCTTATGCCATGAACACGCACAGAACTCAAACCTGCCTCACTGATTAACAACTGCACCAATGATGACCAACATTTATTATGAACTCTCAGTGAAGCAAGGGGCAAACACAAGATGATAAAAAGAAATTTGAAGCATTTATAAGATCAGTTAATGAGGGGAATAGATATAAGATATATAGCAAGGCTGTGTAAGATTAGATCATGAGGGGAATAGATACGGTAAGTGCACAGTCTTTTATCCAGAGTGGGTGAAGCAAGAACCAGAGGACATAGGTTTAAGGTGAGAGGAGAAAGATTTAATTGGAACCTGAAGGGCAACATTTTCGCAGAGAGGGTGGTGGGTATAGGGAGGTTTCACGGCAGTCGGATCACGACCCATGACCCGTACTGTTGCTACGCTACTCCAAATGGATTACACGTGATGAACTGCAGGTAGGCACTTACCATTGATTCCAGCGTAGCGGGCCCGTTAAAACCCGCTGAAATTGTCAATTTTTGCGCTGTAAATAATTATGGAAATCGGGATAAGCGTGTGAGACATTTAGCATACTTCACAATTCCAAAAGTGAGGAGAAATTACGGTAGATAGAAGCGGAGCTGAAGGGACAACAACAGCCAGAGTGCTTGGCGAACATTGGCCGTTTGCTCACTGCATTTCATCAACTAAGGCATTATTTGTGTTTTTTCTTGATTCCTTTGGCATCTAAAAAGTTTCAGAAGTGATAAATCTGGCTGTAATTTTTTTTAATCGCCCATGGTTCCCAAGTGGGTTTTTACATACAAAATGAAAACGCATCTGAAGAAAAATTTACAGCCAGATTTATCACTTCTGAGAATTTTTAGATACCAAAGGAATCAAGAAAAAACACAAATAATGCCTTACTTGATGAAATGCAGTGAGCAAACGCGATAATTCCCAATATTTTCAATGTTTACCAAGCACTTTAGCTGCTGTAGTCCCTTCAGTTCTCACTTCTCTATACCTTCATTTCGCTTCACGTTTGGAATTCTAAAGTTGGGTACATGTCTCTCACACTTACCCCGACTCCCACAATTTTTTTCAGCGCAAAAATTCAACATTTTGGCGGTTTTTAACAGGTAGGAAAGTACGCGTTTCTAGCATTAATAACATATACCGGAAGTGACGGATGTCCTCCAGATGGATTTAGCGGCTCCGTGCGTCAAGCCCTATGACCCGGTGACCTTACGTGCAACCCCCCTATATGGAACGAGCTGCCAGAGGCGGTAGTTGAGGCAGGGACTATCGCAGCGTTTAAGAAGCAATTAGATAGCTGTGGGCCAAACGTGGGCAGGTGGGACTAGTGTAGATGGGGCATGTGTAGGAAGGTACTGTAGATGCTGGTGTAAACCAAAGATAAGACACAAAAAGCTGGAGTAACTCAGCGGGAGAGGCAGCGTCTGTGGAGAGCAATGGTTCTGGTTGATTACTGCGCAAACACCTCATCAGTGGTTATCTCGCGCAGGTGATGTTTCAGGTCGAGACTCTTCTTCATGTTGGTCGGCGTGGGCAAGTCGGGCCAATGGGCCTGTTTCCATACTTTGTGACTCCAATGCAGCACTTGAATTATCTGAATGCACATTATTTGTTTCTCACGTATTCCCTGCAATGAACTTTAGTGCAGGTGAGGGATTGTCAGCAGCCTTCACTAAGTACACAAAGGCACAGATTGTGAAATAGGCCAATGGCAAAAAGACTGCAGCTCCACACCACGTGCCGCGGCCGCAGAGCATCCTGGGTAGTGTAGTCCGTATCCCTTCCGCCTGCCCCCTAGTTTCCGGTGTATAATCTCCACCTCCCATGATGCAGGGCGGCGGTCCGGAGGTCAGGGCCGCGCCTGCGAAGTATCCTGGGTAGTGTAGTCCTCCAATCCCCCGCCGGCCCCCTGGTTTCCGGTGTAAAGACCACACTTCCCATGATGCAGGGCGCCGGGCTGGAGGTCAGGGCCGGTGCATGCGCGGTTGGATCGTGGAGGTGACCGTGCGGCCTGGTCTTGCTTCTGCTGCTTCTCCTCGGCCTCCGTCCCGACTCACGAGCGAAGAATGGCCGGGAAAGTTCTGGAGACCATCGGGAAGATCGGGCTGGGACTGGCCATCACTGGAGGCATCGTCAACTCGGCGCTTTACAACGGTGAGCGGCTCTCGGGTGTGTGGCGCCGGAGCAGCGGGTGTCGGTGGTACTCGGGCCCACGGAGCGAGGCTGGGTCCGGGTCGCTGCTGGCGACATTGACCTTCACCTGCTGCGGCCAAGTAGTGACTTTGCCCCCGCATCCTCGGGCACTCAATGGGTGTCTGCACACCTTTAGTCCAGCTCACTCAGGCGGATGAGTCCTGGCCACACGCTGCTCCCCATGTGCCACCTTGACATTGTGTTGGAGTAACTCAGCGAGCAAGGCAACCTCTGCGGAGGGAATGGATAGTCAACGTTTTGTGTCGAGACCCTTCTTCAGACTGATTGTAGAAGGGGGGAGAAGCTGGAAAAGAAAGGTGTGGGTGGGACAAAGCCTGGCAAATGACAGCTGGACGCAGGTGTTTCTGCAGGTCGACCCCAAAGTTGAAAACATAGAAACATAGAAATTAGGTGCAGGAGTAGGCCATTCGGCCCTTCGAGCCTGCACCGCCATTCAATATGATCATGGCTGATCATCCAACTCAGTATCCCGTACCTGCCTTCTCTCCATACCCCCTGATCCCCTTAGCCACAAGGGCCACATCTAACTCCCTCTTAAATATAGCCAATGAACTGGCCTCAACTACCCTCTGTGGCAGAGAGTTCCAGAGATTCACCACTCTCTGCGTGAAAAAAGTTCTTCTCATCTCGGTTTTAAAGGATTTCCCCTTTATCCTTAAGCTGTGACCCCTTGTCCTGGACTTCCCTAACATCGGGAACAATCTTCCTGCATCTAGCCTGTCCAACCCCTTAAGAATTTTGTAAGTTTCTATAAGATCCCCTCTCAATCTTCTAAATTCTAGAGAGTATAAACCAAGTCTATCCAGTCTTTCTTCATAAGACAGTCCTGACATCCCAGGAATCAGTCTGGTGAACCGTCTTCTGCACTCCCTCTATGGCAATAATGTCCTTCCTCAGATTTGGAGACCAAAACTGTACGCAATACTCCAGGTGTGGTCTCACCAAGACCCTGTACAACTGTACAACCCTCTCTGCTCCTATACTCAAATCCTTTTGCAATGAAAGCTAACATACCATTCGCTTTCTTTACTGCCTGCTGCACCTGCATGCCTACCTTCAATGACTGGTGTACCCTGACACCCAGGTCTCGCTGCATCTCCCCCTTTCCCAATCGGCCACCATTTAGATAATAGTCTGCTTTCCCGTTTTTGCCACCAAAATGGATAACCTCACATTTATCCACATTATACTGCATCTGCCAAACATTTGCCCACTCACCCAGCCTATCCAAGTCACCCTGCAGTCTCCTAGCATCCTCCTCACAGCTAACACTGCCCCCCAGCTTAGTGTCATCCGCAAACTTGGAGATATTGCCTTCAATTCCCTCATCCAGATCATTAATATATATTGTAAATAGCTGGGGTCCCAGTACTGAGCCTTGGGGTACCCCATTAGTCACTGCCTGCCATTGTGAAAAGGACCCGTTTACTCCTACTCTTTGCTTCCTGCTTGCCAGCCAGTTCTCTATCCACAATAATACTGAACCCCCAATGCCTTGTGCTTTAAGTTTGTATACTAATCTCTTATGTGGGACCTTGTCGAAAGCCTTCTGGAAGTCCAGATACACCACATCCACTGGTTCTCCCCTATCCACGCTACTAGTTACATCCTCGAAAAATTCTATAAGATTCATCAGACATGATTTACCTTTCGTAAATCCATGCTGACTTTGTCCAATGATTTCACCACTTTCCAAATGTGCTGTTATCCCATCTTTAATAACTGACTCTAGCAGTTTCCCCACTACCGATGTTAGACTAACTGGTCTGTAATTCCCCATTTTTCTCTCTCCCTCCATTCTTAAAAAGTGGGGTTACGTTTGCTACCCCGCAATCTTCAGGAACTACTCCAGAATCTAAAGAGTTTTGAAAGATTATTACTAATGCATCCACTATTTCTGGAGCTACTTCCTTAAGTACTCTGGGATGCAGCCTATCTGGCCCTGGGGATTTATCGGCCTTTAATCCATTCAATTTACCCAACACCACTTCCCGGCTAACCTGGATTTCACTCAATTCCTCCAACTCCTTTGACCGCGCGGTCCCCTGCTATTTCCGGCAAATTATTTATGTCTTCCTTAGTGAAGACGGAACCAAAGTAGTTATTCAATTGGTCCACCATATCCTTGTTCCCCATGATCAACTCACCTGTTTCTGACTGCAAGGGACCCACATTTGTTTTAACTAATCTCTTTCTTTTCACATATCTATAAAAACCTTTGCAGTCAGTTTTTTATGTTCCCTGCCAGTTTTCTTTCATAATCTATTTTTCCTTTCCTAATTAAGCCCTTTGTCCTCCTCTGCTGGTCTTTGAATTTCTCCCAGTCCTCCGGTATGCTGCTTTTTCTGGCTAATTTGTACGCATCATCCTTCGCTTTGATACTATCCCTGATTTCCCTTGTTATCCATGGATGTACTACCTTCCCTGATTTATTCTTTTGCCAAACTGGGATGAACAATTTTTGTAGTTCATCCATGCAGTCTTTAAATGTCTTCCATTGCATATCCACCGCCAACCCTTTTAGAATTAATTGCCAGTCAATCTTGGCCAATTCATGTCTCATACCCTCAAAGTTACCTTTCTTTAAGTTCAGAACCATTGTTTCTGAATTAACAATGTCACTCTCCATCCTAATGAAGAACTCAACCATATTATGGTCACTCTTGCCCAAGGGGGCACGTACAACAAGATTGCTAACTAACCCTTCCTCATTACTCAATACCCAGTCTAAAATAGCCTGCTCTCTCGTTGGTTCCTCTACATGTTGATTTAGATAACTATCCCGCATACATTCCAAGAAATCCTCTTCCTCAGCACCCCTGCCAATTTGATTCACCCAATCTATATGTAGATTGAAGTCACCCATTATAACCGTTTTGCCTTTGTCGCACGCATTTCTAATTTCCTGTTTGATACCATCTCCAACTTCACTACTACTACTGTTAGGTGGCCTGTACACAACACCCACCAGCGTTTTCTGCCCCTTAATGTTTTGCAGCTCTACCCATACCGATTCCACATCCTCCAAACTAATGTCCTTCCTTTCCATTGCATTAATCCCCTCTCTAATCAGTAACGCTACCCCCCACCTCCTTTTCCTTTCTGTCTATCCCTCCTGAATATTGAATATCCCTGGATGTTCAGCTCCCAGCCTTGGTCACCCTGGAGCCATGTCTCCGTGATCCCAACTATATCATAGTCATTAATAGCTATCTGCACATTCAACTCATCCACCTTATTACGAATGCTCCTTGCATTGAGACACAAAGCCTTCAGGTTTGTTTTTACAACACTCTTACCCCTTATACAATTATGTTGAAAAGTGGCCCTTTTTGATTTTTGCCCTGGTTTTGTCTGCCTGCCACTTTTACTTTTCACCTTGCTACCTATTTCTTCTACCCTCATTTTACACCTTTCGGTCTCTACGCTCACACATTTAAGAAACCCTTTCCCTTTAACTCCATCCTCCACTATCCCATTCAACACCCCACCCCCCTTATTCAGTTTAAAAAGCCGAATAAGGGGGGTGGGGTGTTGAATGGGACAGTGGAAAACGTGTTCTTTCATATGTAAACATTGAAAATAGGCGCAGGAGTAGGCAATTCGGCCCTTCGAGCCAGCACCGCCATTCAATATGATCATGGCTGATCATCTAAAATCAGTACCCCGTTCCTGCTTTTTCCTCCATATCCCTTGATTCCCAGCTTTGTGTCATCTGTAAACTTGGACATGTCACATTTAATTCCCTCATCTAAATCGTTAATATATGTTGTAAATAAATGGGGTCCCAGCAGCGAGCCTTGCGGCACCCCACTAGTCACTGCCTGCCATTCTGAAAACGACCTGTTAATTCCTACTGTTTAAGAAGGAACTGCAGATGCTGGAAAATCGAAGGTAGACAAAAATGCTGGAGAACCTCAGCGGGCGAAGGAAATGGGCAACGTTCGGGCTGAAACGTTGCCTATAGGGGGGTTGCACATAAGGTCATCGGGTCAAAGGGCGTGACGCAAGGAGCAGCTCAATCCATCTGGAGGACATGGCATACACTGTTAACACACGCTCAATCCTCTGAACCAAATGCACGAAAAGGCGTACTTTCTTACCTGTTCAAAACCGCTAAACGGGTACATTTTTGCGCTATGGAGGGTGACTGAGCGCTATGAACCAAATGCTCTAGTATCTTTGCTCTGAACCCGAGCACCAAGATGTAAACGGCCAAAGGAGCGCATCCCTCGGGACATCCCTCCCCCTGTGCGGCCGTGCTGTCACGGGCTGTGGGTCGGCTGCGCCCACACACGGGACCGGGTTGAGCGGGGCCACGGTTCTTGGCAGCAGACACACGGGGATGAAAACTCCGGACCACCCAGCAATGTCCCCGTCAGCTGCAGCAGAGTTGGCGACAGTGGTCCCTCCGCCCACCCAGAGTCACTGCATCGGCACCCCCCACCCCCGCCTGCGGGGATACACAGCCCGGGGTCTGCGAGTGTGGAGTCCAGATGCTGGGACAGAAGACGGGCCCGCTACACTGGAATCCATGCACTCTGCTTACATGCAGTTCACCTCGTGTACTCCAGTTGGCGTTGCGTGGCAACAGGACGGGTCATGAGTCGTGACCCGACTGCCGTGCAACCTCCCTATTTCCTTCGCTCCATAGATGCTGCCTCACCCGCTGAGTTTCTCCAGCATTTTTGTCTACCTCCTGTTAATTCCTACTCTTTGCCAACCAGTTCTTTATCCATGTCAATACCCCAGCCCCAATATCATGTGCTCTAATTTTGCACACTAATCTCTTATGTGGGAGCTTGTCAAAGGTTTTTTGAAAGTCCAGATACACCACATCCACTGGCTCTTCCTTTTGCATTCCACTTGTTTCCCTTAATTTCTTCATTTGATCATAGTGGGAGTGTCAAATGTTTTAGTTTTCTAATTTAGTAATTATAGATTGCACAGTGTTAATGATGAGTATAAACCATTTGGTGGTTAGCCTTAGGGCAATGTCTTGTCAACTGAAGTCATTTTGTTCTGAAATATCAACTTTGTTGTTGACTTTTCATATCTAGATATCGAAATGCATCGTGGAATGCAGTAGGAAAAGTTTCAATGGGCAACTAAGGTGTAGAACTCATTATATTGTTCTTGTACTATTGTGGCAATGGGAGTATTATGTTTTGCGAGTAGTCTGCGCTAGGTGTGCCAGTGCTCTTGGGACAATTGAAAATGTCACTCTGTAATCTGCCAGCTGCAAAAACTGTTGCTGCAGGTTCCAGCATTCATTGCACACTTTTATTTTCCCTTGAGTTATTTTTTATGATTGCTGAAACTTGGAATGGTGGAGACATGAGGCAATGGAGGATTACCCATTCAGTGCCTCTGGTTGAACATAAGAGGAATAACAATAGAGCAAATGGCATCATGACCTTATGCAGCGATTCACTTGGCCAATTTTCTTATCTCAAACCTAATTTTCACTGACTTCTCGTACACTCAACTTTCGTAGTCCCGGTATTTCGGGTATCGTGGATGATTCCAATGATTTTAAAACTCTAAATGAGGGGAGAATATCACCCCGTCCAGATATAACCAGCCGTTATTCTTGAATTGTACTCCCGAGTATCTGCTCGGTCTTCATTATGTACTCATCTAGTTCCATCTTTAATAACTCATGGATTAGTCAAGAATGGTTTTCCTTTAGTACAACGCTTGACAGTTTTACAACTTCTCAAGATATATAATGGCATTCAGATGCAGAAATCTTCAGCGGTCCTAACCCGAAGCATCTCCTGTCTATTTCCCTCCGCAGATGCTGTCTGCTTGCTGAGGTCTCCCAGCACTTCATTTTTTGCTTATAATGTTTCTATATGCTCTTATGATTTATTTGATGTACAATTCAGCATTGAAATTATTAATAGTGTGGAGGTCTTGGGGCTACCTCCTGTCGGTTGCAAATCCATCCACTGTCATTCATGATTAGAGGGCCTGTCCCACTATGGCAACCTAATTAGCGAGTTTAGAAGAGTATACGCTCGCCACAAACTCACAGCATGGTCGACACGTCCTTGGAGGTCACTGTAAATCTCCTTCACGCTCAAGAGAAGTTCCCGCATACTTGCGGCCTCAGTTTGGTCGAGGAAAAAGTTTCAACATGCTGAGAAAATTTCCGCGAGTAAACATTGGTCGGCATGGTTCTTTTGAAGTGGTGGCGGGGTCACTGAGTTTTCAGAACCAAAGAAAATCGACCGGTAATTTTAAATGTCAGCTAAACTTTATTAAAAGTTGTCTGGCTTCTTAAAAGTGTCTCCACTCCATCCCTTCCCCCTTTCCCCCCCCCCTTCTTCTCCCCCCCCCCCCCTTCTTCTCCCCCCCCCTTCTTCTTCCCCCCCCCTCTTCCTCCCCCCCCCCTTCTTCCCCCCCCTTCTTCCCCCCCCCCCCCCCCCCCTTCTCTCCCCCCCCTTCTTCTCCCCCCCCCTTCTTCTCCCCCCCCTTCTTCTCCCCCCCCCTCTTCTCCCCCCCCTTCTTCTCCCCCCCCTTCTTCTCCCCCCCCTTCTTCTTCCCCCCCTTCTTCTCCCCCCCTTCTTCCCCCCCTTCTTCTCCCCCCCCCTTCTTCTTCCCCCCCCCTTCTTTTCCCCCTCCCCTTCTTTTTCTCCCCCCCCCCTTCTTTTCCCCCTCCCCTTCTTTTCCCCCCTCCCCTTCTTTTTCCCCCTCCCCTTCTTTTCCCCCCCCATTCTTTTTCCCCCCCCCCTTTTTTCCCCCTCCCCTTCTTTTCCCCCTCCCCTTCTTTTTCCCCCTCCCCTTCTTTTCCCCCTCCCCTTCTTTTCCCCCTCCCCTTCTTTTCCCCCCCCCCTTTTCCCCCCCCCTTCTTTTCCCCCTCCCCCTTCTTCTTCCCCCTCTCCCTTCTCCCCCTCCCCTTCTCCCTCCCCTTGCTCTTTTAAAGGACTTACCGGACGGACACTATGCCATCCGTCTTTTATCTTCCTGTTCATCGCGGGTATCACCTTGGCTTTGCACTGTGTGAATTTCAGACAGCGCTCGCCCGCTTTCCCTGGCCCCCGCCTTTGCGATGCGTGTGTGTGTGTGTGTGTGTGTGTGTGTGCTGACGGCCGATCCAGCAGTTTCATCGCTGACGATCGATCCAGCTCGCGGTTTTTCAGACGAGTGCCCGTAAGCTTGAAGGTCGAAGACAGTTGCTGAAAATTGCGTAAGTTGGACAGGCCCTTTAATGTAGCAGGATTACAAATCTTTAAACTGTTGGATGTAGACATTTTCTAGACTTTCTGATGCATCTGCTCCAGCTTCCAGCTTGCTCTGATGTATTCCTTATGTAAGTAGAGCTGGTCATTTGGCCTGACATAAAGTTGAAAGACAGGGATATGTCAAACCCTGAGAGGGCAGTTTATGGTGGAATCCAACTCTACTTGTGCCTTCTAGATGCACAAATGTAGCTTCACTTTAATCTCAATGCACCAGACTGAATAGAATAGCCCATAGTATTTTGGATAAACTAGTCATCTTGAACAATTCTACATCCAATGGCTCAAATTAATCTCTCAACCTGAAGACTATTTTCTGTTTGCTTGGTTAGTCCATTCAATACTGAAATCTGTATCATTCTGAATACCTCAAGATACTGCATGGGGCTCTGCCAGGGAAAGTTGCACACCATCCTCATAGAGGTTGTATAATTCATTAAAATGCTATGAAGGGAACATTCAACTGATCAGTTCCTTCCCAATGTGCAGTGTTTCAAGGTTAATACCCAGCTCTTGATCTGCAGTTGAACTTGTTGGATCAATGGAATTATTAATAGTATTTTTCCGTTCTATGAGGACAAACCAAAATGTTATTTTTTTAGTTTTCTCTTTTGTTACCGTATCAATTAGTTCCTAATCTCGGATACATAGTTGTAGGATGGTTTATCAGCTGAGCATTTACCCTAACTTCCATACAAATTTCTGACTGCACTTGAGGTCCGGCTTCCAATTATGGCATAAAGGGATTGGAAAGAAAAAGGTAAAATTGTACTGTTTTGAGAAAATTATAGGAAGGATTGCTTTCCACCGTAAAGATTTATTTACCTAAATCCTGTCCATGAAGAACTACTTAGAATTATCTATACTATTACTAAAGATCTCATCTTGACCATATCTCGTCTGCGTTGTTTTTAAATTTGCGCAAAAACGGTACCCTGTGTCCAGAAGTCGGGCGTGAGTCAGTCAGCAAGCCCGAAAGCCGTGAGTGAGAGTCGGGTCCAGACACCGCGAGTGAGTGAACCGTGGCTCCAGAAACCGCGCGAGTGAACGGTGGCTCCAGAAGCCACGAGTAAGTGATCGACAGAACGCTCCCTCCGGCCCCGCCTGAAGCCTCCCCATCCCCCAGCTACAGGACTATCCCAACCTGTTTGGCCCACAATGCCCATTGGGGGCTATGCGTGAAAAGCCCCCCCCCCCCCCCTCCCCTCCCTGGAGTATTGTGGCCACCGCCTGAGGGCCGTCCCCTCCCCGGGAGCAATGGGCTCCCCCCACCGGCCCCCGCCAGCCCCTGCCTGAATAAAACCCCCTCCCCAGCTGCAGAGACACAACAAGAAAGAATGGACTGAATAAATCTCCTCTTTAACGTTTAAATTGTTGTTATATTTTAATTCATTCACATTTTAAGCTTTAATAAATCCCTTTTCCAGTTGCCGTGCCCGTCAGCTGCACCTGCGCAGCAATATCTGCGTGTTCTACGTCACAATGGGAACCCAATGGGAGGGAATGGCTGCGCCGCCGGTGAACTGCTAAGATTGGATGGGGGGCGTTTGAGGGGGGGGGGGGTGACTGTGAGTGAGCTGTGGGGGTGGGGGGCAAGGGCCAAGTATCGGGGTTGAAGGGAGCAGTCGGGATCAGGGGCGTCACAATGGGAACCTGTCAGCAGCACCTGCGCAGTTGGGGGCTATGCGTGAGTGATGGAATATTGGTATTGATGGAGAGGTGGAGTATTGTGTTGGGGGACCAGGCCCATGTGAGAATGGGATCCAACGGGTCCCACTTAGTCTAGTTTTTCTATAAAACTGGTGTCAGGTCTGGCAATTCTACTGGCAGTTTTCTGCTTTTTGTTTTCCACTGGGAAGTCTGGAGAGAGGGTGTAGTTCATGATTTATTGTCTGCCAGTTTCTTTAAAGGAAAAGATAACCTGGCAGGATATTCAATATTCTCATATACTCAGTAACCAATGTTATAATTTGTTTGATGTGCAACATTGCTTTGGTGTGTATATATTTTAAAAAGCATTTAATTGCCTCATACAATGTCACTTCAGATGTACCTACATTTGATTTTCAAAAATTGTGACATCTAACTTTTATTTCCCAGTTGATGCTGGACACAGAGCAGTAATATTTGATCGATTCCGTGGTGTTCAAAAAATTGTCAGCGGTGAAGGCACACATTTCGTTATTCCATGGGTGCAAAGACCAATCATTTTTGACTGCCGATCGCAACCACGAAATGTTCCAGTTGTTACTGGTAGCAAAGGTGAGTATAGCCATAATGCTTTCATTTCATTTGATTATGATTACTTAATGTAATGCGATCAGTGTAATATTACTTGTTATAAAACTTTTGAGGATAAATAGATCTATAATGGGAAATCGACAAATTAATATGTAGTTTATATATTATACTAAAGCAAGGGCCACGCGTTGGGTCCTGTCCCCGTGGTTGCGGGGGGGGGGGGGGGGGGTGGCGGCCTGTGGCGTCACACGCACACTAACCACCCCCCACACACACACATACTAATTACCCCCCCTTGATATCATATTAATATTGTTCATTGGCTCCTTTTACCCCTTTCCCGCCCTATTTCGAGGGGCAGAGAGAATGGGGCAGAGAGAGAGGGAGAGGGGGAGGGCAGGCGGAGTGTGGGGAGAGAGAGGAGGGGGGGGAGAGGGCGGACTTGAACTCGGCAAGCGGGCAGCACGGACGGGATTGACTGCAGGCGGCGGGTCTCGGCAGCTCGCGGGACCTCGGAAGCCCAACCAAATGACTGCGTGTGCAGTAGCTTCAATCCAGAGCCCTGGTGGTTGGAGGGCGGCTGGGCTGCAGGCAGGGCGGGACCGACAGCCAGCTGAGTGCAAATCAACTGCGAGTCGGGGGGGGGGGGGGGGGGGGGGTTAATGTAACTCGCAACTCGTGGAAAACAGTGCCCAGCAGGCTGCGCTTTGAAAACTACGCAGCTGGCCGCGAGGAGCAGAGCCATTGTGACGTCATCGGCTCATTAGCTTTAAAAAAGATCTCAGATTTGTGAACAACTCGAAGAAATAACTCCTGAAATAATTAATCACATTTCCAGATGAGGCGATTTTTTAGATCATGAGGGTATCGGAGATTTACCTTCGTGTAAAAAATTTACTGTTAGCGCGTCGTGTTTTCGAGGAGATGTGAATCACACAAATAAATATACATCCAAGATCAGAGTTTTATAAGTATATTAGACCAAGTGGGACCCGTTGGGTCGTAGCATCACACAGGAGGGCTGGTCCCCCAACGCAATATTCCATCTCTCCATCAATTCCAATATTGGTGGGCAGTGAGGGGGTGGGGGGGCTTTCTGGAGTGCTAGTATGGGTGTTGTGGGCTGAAGGGACTGGTTTCCAGAGGGCTAGTATGGACATTGTGGGCCGAATGGATTATTGGGCTGGCGGCTCAGTCACTCAAGCCTGTTGTGCTGGCAGCTCACTCACTCATGGCTGGTGGGCTGGCAGTTGGCTCACGGCTATTCATTGAAATTCCATTTCAAGCCGGGTGCAAGGCCACCAAATTCAAGTGCGGTTTCTTACCACTTCAAGCAGGGTACAAGGCCACTAAAGACAGCGAGTCGTGACCTCTCCCTCCTCCATCTTGCAGAGACTGAGCCACGCCCACACTTCTGGGTTTTATAGTCCCTCCCCCACCCAACAGAAGGGGCGTGGCCAGGCGTGATTGACAGGAGAGAGAATCGCAACATTTTTTAAACACTAATCACTCTTATTTCTCATCGATGGGAAAAATCCTCGGCACCTGATGAGCGGAGGGGGACTCTGAGTAAGATGGCCAAAAATCACAGCCATACGTGGTAGCGTATTTTTACTAAAATCAATATAAAGCACAAACAGGAAGTGGTCAAGATTAGACTTTTAATTATATAGAAGACAAGGCAACTTTAATTAGGCAAGGCAACTTTAATTAGGTAACACAGCTTTAGCATTTCCAAACCAAAGGCAACACAGCTTTAGCATTTCCAAACCAAAGGCAACACAGGTTGAGCATTTCCAAACCAAAGGCAACACAGGTTTAGCATTTCCAAACCAAAGGCAACACAGCTTGAGCATTTCCAAACCAAAGGCAACACAGCTTTAGCATTTTCAAACTATATTTTCAAAACACATTAAGGTCAAGTCAAGTTTATTTGTCACATACACATACGAGATGTGCAGTGAAATGAAAGTGGCAATGCTCGCGGACTTTTGTGCAAAAGACAAACAACCAAACAAACTATAAACACAATCATAACACACATATTCTTTTACATAATAAATAATGGAAGGATTTACTGACAGGTCAGTAAAACCACTCACAGTTTAGTAGATATGTGTTCAGTGTTATTCACAGCTCGGACTGAGAGACGCGACCCTCTCGCTCCCCCATCTTGCAGCGACTGACTGAGGCACTCAACACTTCCGGGCTTTATAGTCCCTCCGGAAGGGGCATGGCCTTCAGGAGAATCTCAACATTTTTTTTAAACACTAATAACTCTTTTATTTTTTATCGATGGGAAAAATCCTCTTCCCCTGCGCAGCGGAGGGGGACTCTGAGTAAGATGGCCAAAAATTACAGCCGTAAGTGGCAGCGTTTTCTCTAAAATCAATATACAGAAGTGGTCAAGATCAGACTTTTAGTAATATAGATAGATTTCGATATTGGTATTTGTCAAAATGGGCGATTCTACCCCTCCATGTTGAAAACGATGGTGCTGGCAGTAAAGTATAAGATTTTATATTTCACAGTTAGGATTGTAACAGAAGTTGATGCGGTGTGAAAAGTAAAGAGGCTAAAACACAACAATCTCAAGTTACCTAACTTTTTTTATATTACAGATTTACAGAATGTAAATATTACGCTGCGTATTCTCTTTAGACCAATGGCTGACCAGCTGCCCAGGATTTACACTACCATCGGTGAAGATTATGATGAGAGAGTCCTGCCATCCATCACAACAGAAGTCCTGAAGTCTGTTGTTGTGAGTGTCTCGCTGTCTTGGGTGATGAGGAATAAGGAATAAGGATAAATACATCTAGAATTAAAAATGCTTATACCTTTGCTGTACATAACAAAATTTGGCATTCTACAGTCTACTGTATCACAGTCCACCCAGGAAAAGATGTGTTTTAGCTGTTCTTACTTCAGTAGAGGAGCCTTTCCCCCCTTAACTTGGGATAAGCTAGAAATGCACATACTTGCTTTTGTGGTTGGATTTGCACTTTGTCTATCAATCTCTATTTCAACAGAAACAGTGACGCTGAGGATCAGTTGTAGATTCTGTATAGAGGTTAGTGCCAGTGAGTAACACCTTGAATGAACAAGTAGACAAGTAAGCTCCGGAGCGCTGTGACCGCCGACTCCCAACATCGCGGAGCTGCGGGTGTCCGGCCGCGGGCCGCGCTGGATTTGGAGCGCCGCACAGCCAGGGGTAAAGTTCGCCGGGGTCGGAGCTCCAAATCTAGCACGGCCTCCGGAGTTTACCGCACAGCGACCTGGTAAGGCATTTCCCGCTCCCCGCTGGTATTCCAGCACTGCGCCACCGCCGACTCCCAACATCGCGGAGCTGGGGCTGCGGGCGGCGCTGGATTTGGAGCGCCGCGGAGCCAGAGATCGAGTTCGGCTGGGTCCGAGCTCCAACCTCCGCTCCATTTTCGATGGTAGGCCGCGAGGACGGGGCGAAGAAGCAGCTTAGAGGGATGCTGCCTCTCTCCGACCAGGTAGGGGACTAAGAATTAAAGTCCCCCCCCCCCCCCCCCCACACCAGCAGCTACAGTAGTACAGACCTGGGTTGACCGTGGGTCGTTTCGGGTCAAGTTTGGCGCCAAAGGCGAGCTTTGGTGTGCAAACGACGTCCTGGGAAAAAATGTCCGGTTTTCGGAGCTTTTCGGTTTCCAGAATTTCGGATAAAAGGTTGTGTAACTGTATCTGGAATAAGTTGCCATACATGTTGGAAGCTGGTACAATTACAATGTTTAATCGGCGTTTGGATAGGATAAGCAATGAGTGCTATAGGCCTAATGTGCACAATGGTTCTAATGTAGATAAACATCACATTCAGTGAAAAATTGGTGGGCTGAACTGCATTTGTGCTGTAAGTTTCTATAAGTCTCTGAGGTTTGCTATGTCATAAATAACAGTTTCACTAACTCTCAAGTGGATGGCAATCTCTGTGAACTCAAATTTTTTGGTTGGGCGAGTTTTAAAATTGTGCGTTCTTGATTTCACGCAATCCTGATGGTATCTCCTGGAAATTTGCATCTACTATTGACTTTCATCTATAAATTGTTCATTGCTTAAAATACAAAGATTCCATAAGTGGAATTAGATATTTGTTCAGTTCAATGGTATTTTATTGTACATAGATGCAGTGAAATACAATTGAATAGAGTTCAGTAAAATCTTATCAACATAATCGTACTTGAAGTATAGGAGTGTGAGAATAGTATCACACTGGGGTAGTACATGAGTTGCCATGTTTCAGGTGCCATCTTGAACCCTTCAAGTTTCAAAGTAATTAAATTGTAGTCTTAACTTTGTCTAAAGGCCCATTGCACTGGCAGTGATTGGATCGGAGTTGCAAGGGTTGGCCTCGTCAGATGGTGACATTGGTGTCACCCACCACTGGGCCGCTGCCGTGTGCTTCTGCAGGCCACGTCCGATGCTCACTCGTCTGATGTCTATGGGGCCTCCAGCGAAAGCCTCGTCCAATCGATCCCCCGGCTGCTGCAGGACCCACAGTGGCGTACTCCATGGACGCATCTACCCATGAACTCAGTCACCTGCGCTCCCCCGTCACCTCAATGTTCTGCAACCACAGCCTGGCCTCTGTGCTTGGGGGGCCTACCACAGTTAAATTCTGAACCCACCAGAATGCCTCCGAGGACACGGGAGATAAACCCCCAGCCTACTCGCCAGCATCATTCCTCTTCTCTGTCCGCAGCCGCCATCTTGAAGACACATTCTTTATTTCCATTTCCACTGCATGCATGCAATCCATTTTGCCTTGGCAAAAAAGAGGGCTGATCTAAATTCTGCACAACATCGCTGGATTGCATCCATATGCGAGCAGATTCTGGAGGTGGAGGAATGATTGTTAATCACCTAAACGAGTAACTAACACAAAAATAACCTCTTGAGCACAGCCAATCATTCTACTGATTATGCTTTTGTAATACTAAATGTTTTTTAACCAATTCTATCAGTTTAAGCATCTACAGGTCTCTGTGTCATGGATCTGTATCTTTTTTTCCACTTGCTGGCTTGAGTTGTAACAGTTTGAAGGAATTATTTCCATGTATTCCTATAACTGTGCCTTATGGTCATTGGTTTGGTATCATTTATGGTTATTTCTACTTGGTGATTATAATTTAAACCAATCAAAAATTGTGCACTTTACAGGCCCGGTTTGATGCTGGTGAGTTGATCACACAGAGAGAGCTGGTATCCAGACAGGTCAGCGAGGATTTGACAGAGAGAGCTGCTACTTTTGGACTTGTCCTGGATGACGTATCATTGGTAATATTTGCATTTCAATCTGCTTTTTTTCCTGGTCCTTTTATGGCTGCTGCGATTATATAACTGTCCTTCAGTGATTTAATTATAAAAAATATTTTAATGTTATGCTCACTTGTTGACAATTTAAAGAAAACATCACGGCTCAATTAATTATAAGTATGCAGACACTCCCTGACTTGTGCAAGAGTTATATTCCAGAGACACTTGCACAAGTCAGAATTTACGCAAATCAGAATTGCCTAGAGCAGAACAGTACGCTTGTAGATTTTTTAGCAAAACCTGAGACGATCTGGGTATAATCCATATCCCTTCATGCCCTGCATATCCATGTGCTGATCCAAAAGTCTTTAATGCCACTATCGTATCTGCCCACAGCACCACACCTGTCGGTGCGTTATAACCATATAACAATTACAGCACGGAAACAGGCCATCTCGACCCTTCAAGTCCGTGCCGAACACGTATTCTCCCCTAGTCCCATATACCTGCGCTCAGACCATAACCCTCCATTCCTTTCCCGTCCATAAAATTATCCAATTTATTTTTAAATGATAAAAACGAACCTACCTCCACCACCTTCACTGGAAGCTCATTCCACACAGCCACCACTCTCTGAGTAAAGAAGTTCCCCCTCATGTTACCCCTAAACTTCTGTCCTTTAATTCTCAAGTCATGTCCCCTTGTTTGAATCTTCCCTACTCTCAGTGGGAAAAGCTTATCCACGTCAACTCTATCTATCCCTCTCATCATTTTAAAGACCTCTATCAAGTCCCCCCCTTAACCTTCTGCGCTCCAAAGAATAAAGCCCTAACTTGTTCAACCTTTCTCTGTAACTTAGTTGCTGAAACCCAGGCAACCTTCTAGTAAATCTCCTCTGTACTCTCTCTATTTTGTTGACATCCTTCCTATAATTAGGCGACCAAAATTGTACACCATACTCCAGAATTGGCCTCACCAATGCCTTGTACAATTTTAACATTACATCCCAACTTCTATACTCAATGCTCTGATTTATAAAGGCCAGCACACCAAAAGCTTTCTTTACCACCCTATCTACATGAGATTCTACTTTCAGGGAACTGTGCACAGTTATTCCCAGATCCCTCTGTTCACATGCATTCTTCAATTCCCTACCATTTACCATGTACGTCCTATTTTGATTTGTCCTGCAATGATGTAGCACCTCACACTTATCAGCATTAAACTCCATCTGCCATCTTTCAGCCCACTCTTCCAACTGGCATACATCTCTCTGTAGACTTTGAAAATCTATTTCATTATCCACAACCCCACCTATCTTAGTATCATCTGCATACTTACTAATCCAATGTACCACACCATCATCCAGATCATTGATGCACATGACAAATAACAGTGGACCCAACACAGATCCCTGTGGCATCCCACTAGTCACTGGCCTCCAACCTGACAAACAACCATCCACCAATACTCTCTGGCATCTCCCATTCAGCAACTGTTGAATCCATCTTGCTACTCCACCATAAATACCCAACAATTGAACCTTCTTAACCAACCTTCCGTGAGGAACCTTGTCAAAGGCCTTACTGAAGTCCATATATACAACATCCACTGCTTTACCCTCATCAATTTCCCGAGTAACCTCTTCAAAAAATTCAAGAAGATTAGTGAAACATGACCTTCCAGGCACAAATCCATGTTGACTGTTCCTAATCAGACCCTGTTTATCCAGATGCTTATATATATTATCTCTAAGTATCCTTTCTATTAATTTGCCCACCACTGACGTCAAACTAACAGGTCTATAATTGCTAGGTTTACTCTTAGACCCCTTTTTAAACAATGGAACAACATGCGCAGTACGCCAATCCTCCGGCACTATTCCCGTTTCTAATGACATTTGAAATATTTCTGTCATAGCCCCTGCTATTTCTACACTAACTTCCCTCAATGTCCTAGGGAATATCCTGTCCGGACCTGGAGACTTATCCACTTTTATAGTTCTCAAAAGTGTCGGTACTTCCTCTTCTTTGAATCTCATAGTTTCCATTGCTACTCTACTTGTTTCCCTTACCTCACATAATTCAATATCCTTCTCCTTGGTGAATACCGAAGAAAATAAATTGTTCAATATCTCCCCCATCTCTTTTGGTTCTGCAGATAGCTGTCCACTCTGACTCTCTAATGGACCAATTTTATCCCTCGTTATCCTTTTGCTATTAATATAGCTGTAGAAACCCTTTGGATTTACTTTCACCTTACTTGCCAAGCAACCTCATATCTTTTAGCTTTTCTAATTTCTTTCTTAAGATTCTTTTTATATCCTTTATACTCCTCAAGCACCACATTTACTCCATTCTGCCTATAATTATTGTAGATCTCTCTCTTTTTCCGAACCAAGTGTCCAATTTCCCTTGAAAACCATGGCTCTTTCCAATTTTTACTATTTCCTTTCAACCGAACAGGGACATAAAGATACTGTACTCTTAAAATTTCACCTTTAAGTGTCCTCCATTTCTCTTCCACATCTTTCCCATAAAACAAACTGTCCCAATTTACTCCTTTTAAATCCTTTCGCATCTCCTCAAAGTTAGCCTTTCTCCAATCAAAAATCTCAACCCTAGGTCCAGTTCTGACCCTCTCCATAATTATATTGATACTAATGGTATTGTGATCACTGGTCCCGAACTGTTCCCCAACGCATACCTCTGCCACCTGACCCTCCTCATTTCCTAACAGGAGGTCCAGCACCGCCTCTTCTCTAGTAGGTACTTCCATGTATTGCTGCAAAAAACTATCCTGCACACATTTTACAAACTCCAACCCATCCAGCCCATTTACAGAATGTGTTTCCCAGTCTATGTGTGGAAAATTGAAATCTCCCACAATCACTACCTTGTGCTTACTACTAATATCTGCAATCTCCTTACATATTTGCTCTTCCAATTCTCGCTCCCCATTTGGCGGTCTATAATACACCCCTATAATTGTTGCTACCCCTTTCCCATTTCTCAGTTCCACCCAAATAGCCTCCCTAGACGAGCCCTCTAATCTATCCTGCCAAAGCACTGCTGTAATATCTTCCCTGATAAGCAATGCAACACCTCCACCTCTTGCCGCTCCAATTCTATCACACCTGAAGCAACGAAGTCCTGGAATATTTAGTTTCCAATCACAGCCCTCCTGCAACCATGTTTCACTGATCGCCACAACATCATACTTCCAGGTGTCAATCTAGGCTCTAAGTTCATCCACCTTTCTTACAATGCTCCTAGCATTAAAATTTACACATTTAAGAAACCCACCCTCTCTTATTCTCTGTTTATTGTCTTTTTCTTCTCTCTCCCCTACATTTTGGGTCAGAGTGCTACCATTCTCTGCCTCCTGCCTCACACACTGACTGCTAGCTTTCCCAATTTGAGTCCCTCCCCCCAACCATACTAGTTTAAAGTCTCCCCAGTAGCCTTTGCAAATCTCCCCGCCAGGATATTGGTCCCCCTCGAGTTCAAGTGCAACCCGTCCTTTCTGTACAGGTCGCACCTTCCCCAAAAGAGGTCCCAATGATCCAGAAAGTTGAATCCATACCCACTGCACCAGTCCCTCATCCACTCATTTATCCTCCACCTCGCTCCATTCCTACTCTCACTGTCGCGTGGCACAGGCAGTAATCCTGAGATTGTTACCTTTAATGCAGTCCTTCTCCTTAACTCTCTACCTAACTCCCTAAATTCTTCTTTCAGGACCTCTTCTCTTTTTTTACCTATGTCGTTGGTACCTTTTTGTACCACAACCTCAGGCTCCTCTCCCTCCCATTTCAGGATTTCTTGGACACGTTCAGACACATCCCTGACCCTGGCACCAGGGAGGCGAACTACCATCCGGGTCTCCTGTCTGCGTCCACAGAATCGCCTATCCGACCCCCTGACTAGCGTTCTACGCACTCTGTATTTTAAAGAAACCTTACACAGCAAATATCAGAGATTAACAGCCCCACCCATCTCTTTTAAACTTTGCCTTCGCCTCTAGTATTCTCTCTAGCATTTGATATTTCCATTGTAGGGAAAATGGTTCTGACTGTCTTCCCTATCTGTGCCTCTTGTAATTTTATTTACTTTTACCCCTCGACCTCCAGCATTTCAGAGACAACGATCCAAGTCTGTCCAACTTCTCTTGTAGCTAATGCACCCTAATCCGGATATCATTCTAATTTATCACTCTATGTATTTACGCTGCCACTTTCAAGGAATTATGGACTTCGGCCCCAAGATCCCCTTCTTCATCAGTTTTGTAAATTTGAAATGTTATGTAGATGATAGTTAAATGTTATTTAAGCCTAAATTGAGAGCCTAATTGTTGTTGTTATACCCTCTACCTATGCGACTCCGAGGGTGGAAAGTAATTTCTCTCCTATATCTTTTACTCTTTCTCTACGTCAAAGTCTTACGTTCAGAGCTGATCTGCTAGAAAGCTCACATTTGAGATGTTTTAGACATTCTACATGCTACCCTAAAATTCTTTTGCCCAGCAAATATGCCATGTCAAACCACTACTTGGCACAGAGACCGTGAGCTCAAAAGCTCTGCAAGAATTTCTCAATTATAAATGCAGAATGCAAATGCACAGGGCAGATCCCACCTCCCTCATTGTTGGTCAACTCCACAAATTGCAGCAGTCATGCAATTTGTTGATGATATGGTAACCTCCCTGACTTTTGTATAAAAGATTTACTATGAGTTTGATCATCCATTTTATATTTCTGATCTTTGTGTACCCACTTTGTTTTCTTCAGACTCATTTGACCTTTGGCAAAGAGTTCACAGAGGCTGTGGAGCTCAAACAAGTTGCACAACAGGAAGCTGAAAGGGCCAGATTTGTTGTAGAGAAGGTAAGTGCTGGTTTGCTGCACTGGGCCCATAGTTGCAAAACAAACAAGAAAACAGATCATTTATAAAACTGGAGTAAAACTGGGAAAACATTATAAGCTTGTTATCTAAATTGGTCCCCTCTAATATGATTCATTCTAACCTCACTTGCATTTAATTGCCCAATTAGGAAAAAAACTTGCAGTAAAGGTTATTGGAGTTTCTTGGAATGTACAGGAATTAGTTAATTTTAGCTAATGGAATTGGCTACCACACGGATCAGTTGAAATGACATAGATACTTTTTGTTTAAGAAGGAACTGCAGATGCTGGAAAATCGAAGGTAGACAAAAATGCTGGAGAAACTCAGGGGATGAGGCAGCATCTATGGAGCAAAGGAAATAGGCGGAGTTTCGGGTCGAGACCCTTCTTCAGACTCTATGGAGCGAAGGAAATAGGCGCCGTTTCGGGTCGAGACCCTTCTTCAAACCCTTTTTGGGGGTGTTAGATAAATCTGTGAGGGAGAAAGATGTTGATATTATAAAATAAGACCGAGTGGGTGGAGGCTGGTAGAAAACACTGATTTTCACAGATTGCACAGGGAATGGGGGTATGGATTATGTGCAGGCAGATAAGAGATGATCTTGGCATGTTCTGCACAGACATTGTGGGCCGACATTGGTTTCTGAAATATTTTCATGCTGCTGACACGTTGCAACGTTGTTTTGTTGGACAGGCTGAGCAACAGAAGAAAGCAGCGGTTATTACTGCAGAAGGGGATTCTAAAGCTGCAGAACTAATCGCTAACTCAATGGCAAAAGTTGGAGATGGTTTGATTGAACTAAGGAAACTGGAAGCTGCAGAGGATATCGGTTACCAGCTCTCTAGATCTCGCAATGTAACCTATTTACCGTCTGGTCAGTCAACATTACTTCAGCTGCCCCCACATTAACAAAGACCTTTATCATGATGCATTGTATGTCCAAAATAACTAAATCTCCTTTTTTATATGTATGTCCTTTCTCTCAATGCAATCTTTGGTCCCAAAAATTGCATTTGTAGACTAGGAATGGAAAGAATTAGATTAGGAAAAATAATTGGTTTGAATGTGTAATGTTATTCAGCATACTGCAGTTGGCGTAGTTTACTCTCGCTCTGCTGCAGGGATTGCCTGATTTAAAAAGATATACAAATAACCACGGTCCAAAGTTATGACATCACATTTCGTTTTAGAAAACTTGTTAAAGTTATTCCAATAAAATAATGTGGAACAATGCAGAATGTGTGTAAAAGTTACAGTACAGAACAAAATGCATTTTGTGATTAAAACGTGATGTAAATTACTAATCTGGATTTAAATCAGTGAAAGCATGAAGGTACCGCAATGATTATTTCTTTAATGAAAAAAACTACAGAATGGTACAGAACCTCAGAATCCATTCTGTGCTTTGCAGAGCCTATGTGAAAAATTGTATTTAAAGACTGTCGTAATGGGTGCACAGGTAATTTTTTTTTTTTTATTTCAATAAATATACTGAAGTTACCAAATTTTGTCTTTTGTCATTTAGGGTAACATTTTGTTGTTAGGAATTGTTCCGATTTGTTGCAAACGTGCAGTGCCACAGTGTGGTGAGATGAATTTAACTGATTTGTTCATGCTGCCTGCCTTTGGGGAGGTGTTGGTGGGGAAGGGGGTCAAGCAGATGAACGCTTCAACTTTTCTTGGATGGTAAGGAGCCAGACTACTATCTGAAGGATGCTGTGTGTTAGTAGCCGATTCAGAATAACGTCTACAATTATCGTCCAAGGGATTGTGTAAGAAATAGGAACAGCAGTAGGCCATTCCACTCTTCTCAAGGTGATGGCTGATCTTTCATCCAGATAACACTTTCCTGTCTTGTCTGCATTTACCTTAATTGCTCTAATATCCAGACATTTATGGATCTCTGTTTTTAATGCAATCTGTGACTGAGCCAACACAGCCTCCTGGAGTATGGATTTTCCAAGATTTGAATGTGTAATGTTTTTCAGCATACTGCAGTTGGCGTAGTTTACTCTCGCTCTGCTGCAGGGATTGGCTGACTTAAAAAGACATACGGTCCACCATGGTTATTTGTGCCACCCTAAGACACAGGCAAATGCGCCACCAGCAGTGGCTGCCTCGCCAACAGTCTGTCCTTTCTTTTTGTTATTTTTAGTATGTGTTAAAAGTATGTTTTAGTGTTCCTTGGTTTGTTTTATGTGGGGGGGGGGGGTTGGGGCGAAACTTTTTTTTCCAATCCCTTACCTCGACAAAGTTGCGATTTCTTTCCATGTTGTATCTCCGTCCTCACTGCGGCCTAACATCGTGGAGTTGGCGGCCTTTCCTGGAGACCGACCGGCGCTCCAAGCCACGGGAGTCTGCGGGACTTTAACATCGTGGAGCTTGCGATCCCTTTGCCGGGGATTGAAGCTCCAACCGCGGGGCCTGTGGACTTTAACATCGTGATCGGGATGCATCACAACGTGGTTTGGCAACTGTTCCACCCAAGACTGCCAGAAATTACAGTCAATGCACCGCAGTCCATCACACATATCTACCACCATCCCCCTATCGCTCGGCCTGAGGAAAGCAGTCAACATAATCAAGCACCGCTCATTCCCAGTCATTCTCCCTCTCGTTGGGCTGAAGATATAAAATCATCTTCCCTGCTGTTATCACATTCTTGAATTGATCTCTCATAAGCTAAGGATGTATTCCGCACTTTTTGTATCTCCTTTCCCTGTAATGCTGTATTCTGCACTCTGATTCCTTTGTTTTAGCACTTCCTATTGTACCTGTCTATGGTTTGATTGATTATACACGTGCATGGTAAGATTCACCTGGATACCACACACAACTTTTTTCACTGTACCTTGGTACACATGAGCATAATAAATCAATTATCAGTTAGGTCAGCTCTCATTCTTGAACACAAAAGCTCGTCACCCCATCTCTCCACTTACGACAAACCAATAATCCAAGAAGGATCCCGACCAGAAACGTCACCTATCCTTTCTCTCCAGAGATGCTGCTTGACCCACTGAATTACTCCAGCACTTTGTGTCTTTCTTCGATATAAACCAGCTTTTTGTTTCTACAAGGAATTAGCTTGTTGAATCTTCAATCTATTTCATCAAAAAGTAATAAATCACTTTTTGCGGATTGAGAACAAAATTGTACATAATACTCTAAATGTGATCTCACCAAGAACCTATATAATTATAGACTTTTATTGTATTCAACACCTCTTGCAATCAATTGTATTCAACACCTCTTGACACATCACTGGCCTCCAAGTTTCCTGCTGTGCCTGTGATATCTTTCAGCAGCTTGTTTATGGGGATCCTTTGGAATTGTGATGGATGGGAGATGCGAATGGTCTTAAATGGTTGATTAAAAGAGTATTGTTCTAGGAGACAATAGGTGCAGGAGCTGGCCATTTGGCCCTTCGAGCTAGCACCGCCATTCAATGTGATCATGGCTGATCATCCACAATCAGTACCCTGTTCCTGCCTTCTCCCCATATCCCCTGACCGCTATTTTTAAGAGCCCTATCTAGTTCTCTCTTGAAAGCATCCTGAGAACCTGCCTCCACCGCCGAGGCAGAGAATTCCACAGACTCACCACTCTCTGTGAGAAAAAGTGTTTCCTCGTCTCCATTCTAAACGGTTTACTCCTTATTCTTAAGCTGTGGCCCCTGGTTCTGGACTCCCCCAACATCGGGAACACGTTTCCTGCCTCTAGTGTGTCCAAGCCCTTAACAATCTTATATGTTTCAATGAGATGTCCTCTCATCCTTCTAAACTCCAGAGTGTACAAGCCCAGCTGCTCCATTCTCTCAGCATATGACAGTCCCGCCATCCCGGGAATTATCCTTGTAAACCTACGCTGCACTCCCTCAATAGCAAGAATGTCCTTCCTCAAATTAGGGGACCAAAACTGCACACAATACTCCAGGTGTGGTCTCACTAGGGCTCTGTACAATTGCAGAAGGACCTCTTTGCTCCTAAGAATCACCTGTTCCTTGCTCTGCACAACCAAATTCGTCCTTGTTCCAGTTGGCATTTTCATTGGGCTATACATTGCAAGTGAATCGAGTAATTGCATAAGCATTCAGTAGGATATGAAGTTGCTCTGGTTTTCCTCTGTGAGGGGACTGACAAAGGCAGAAGGTGATGTGCTGAAAACTCAGTTTGAACGTCAGAATGTTCAGCATAATCAACACACACCAAAAGTATAGAATTTTAAGTAGTACCTGAAATTGTTTACAAGAGTTGTGTTTAATTGTCATATGTACTGAAAACTAAACAATAAAATCTTACTTGCAGTAGCATTACAGGTCGTGAAAGAACACTCATGCAAGGAGTTTGTTTTAATAAGGTGCAGTATGCAGAGAAAGTTTGTGGAATTCTGGGAATTTGTCTGGATTATTCTTGAAATATTTTGTGTAATAATTTGTTTAGCCACACAGTGGCACCAGAGGTTTTGGAATGAAAGGTAAAGGCAACTAAAGGTCCCTTGCCCTTGAATATGTGTACAAATGGCCACTGTTAATATTGGGAAAATCTATTCACCTTTGCTGTTAAATTCTAGTAAAAAATTCAAAGCTATTTTGAAATAGGCCATGATGTGGAAGAAGGCCTAAAAGATTTTGTGTAATCTCCAGTCTCGAGTGCTGTGGTGCCTGTTCCGGTTTAACTGGGAGTAATCTACATCAATCAACGGTGTTTATTTGACATACGCACAAAAACAACAAAAATCTTATTTGCTGCAGTTTTACAGGATCATTGGTGCAACAACAAGGATAAATATGCAGTTGATGATAAACTAAACCATAGGGATGGTGCAAAATTCAAGGGCAAAGCCGTTGAGCAGGTTAATAAATGGCTCCAACGTAACCATATAAACACCATGCTCTTGACGCAAAGGTATGTCATGAAATAGTCAGCTCAAAATAAAAAAGTTAGTGCTCCATGCCCTGCAGATTTTAACTAGTCACAAAGCCACTAGAAAGGTGTGTCCAAGCCCTTAACAACCTGTGGGCCTGCTCCATTCCTTAAAATCCTTTTATGAGTCAATGCTCCAGGTGTGGTCTCACTAGGGCTCTGTACAACTGCAGAAGGACCTCTTTGCTCCTAAGAATCACCTGTTCCTTGCTCTGCACAACCAAATTCGTCCTTGTTCCGTTGGCATTTTCTTGGAGCTATACATTGCAAGTTCCATTGCAAATTAGAAAGATAAATGTTATTCTCTTTATTAAGGAGGATGAAAGTGTGCCACTATGGGGAACTGTTCTGTACTTTCTACATTCCAGGTAGTCATCTCAGTTTGAGGTGAATCAGTCAACACACACCACACTAGAATTTTAAGTAACTGCTCAAGAGTTGTGAAAGCATATGTAGTTATTGCCAGTGAACCATGGTGAAAAAAATATGCAAATTTGTTGAGTTTGTGTTTAATTTGCTGGAAAAACAAAGATTGTTTAGGGGCGTTGACAGAGGTTTTGGCTTGCCAATAGCACTTGCCCTTGAATCTGATGGCTGCAAATGTCATCCTTTGTGACATGCTTTTGTACTCTTAGCTAAACACCTCAATACAATGGATGGTGTGCTGTTATTTCAGAGAAATAGCTTTTGAATCAAGGATAAATATGCAGTTGATGATAAACTAAACCATAGGGATGGTGCAAAATTCAAGGGCAAAGCCGTTGAGCAGGTTAATAAATGGCTCCAACGTAACCATATAAACACCATGCTCTTGACGCAAAGGTATGTCATGAAATAGCCAGCTCAAAATAAAAAAGTTAGTGCTCCATGCCCTGCAGATTTTAACTAGTCACAAAGCCACTAGAAAGGCTAAACCTGTGGGCCACCTTAAAATTTATGAGTCCAAATTAGAAAGATAAATGTTATTCTCTTTATTAAGGAGGATGAAAGCGTGCCACTATGGGGAACTGTTCTGTACTTTCTACATTCCAGTAGTCATCTTTTGAGGTGAATCAGTCACACCACACTCTAACTGCTCAATGAGAAAGCAGTTATTGCCAGTGAACCATGGTTAAAAATATAATTTGTTGAGTGTGTTTACTTGCAAAAACAAAGATATTGGGGCGTTGACTTTGGCTTGCCAATAGCACTTGCTTCTGGTGGCTGCAAATGTCATCCTGTGACATGCATGTACTGTTAGCTAACACCTCAATACAATGGATGGTGTGCTGTTATCTCAGAGATAATAGCTTTTGAATCAAATGTTTCCACTGGAAACTTTCAAGAGGTCATGCAGTATCCTTGACACTTAGAGGGTTAGCATTTCAAATCAGTAGCCAACAGGGCTCAGTCGAAGACATAAACAGATGGTGTTGAGTTAGATTGGTGGTATGGGTGCAGCTCAATACCTGTACTAGTGCTGTTAAAAAGGAAATCAAAAAGATGTGATGGTAAGAAATGAAGCGTGCATTCTTCCTGCACTTTGTATTTTGACTGATTAGGGATGGTCAGCATGGCTTTGTATATGGGGAAATTGTGTCTTACGAATTTGATTGCGTTTAAGAGGTGACCATGAAGATTGATGTGGGCAGTGCAGACCTTATCTACATGGAATTTAGCAAGATCGTTGATAAGGAACAACATGGGAGACTGGGCTGGAACGTAGGTAGGAGATAGAGGGTGATGGTAGAGGATTGTTTTTCAGTCAAGGGTTTGAGTTATAAGGATAGGCTGGGTCTTTCTTACCTGGAGCTTAGGAGGTTGAGGGGAGACCTTATAGAAGAATATAAAATCTGGAGGTGTATAGATAAGGTGAATCACCATAGCCTTCCCGAGGGCAGGGAAGTCGAATGGTAGAGGGCATAGGTTTCAGGTGAGAGAGAAAAGATTTAAAGGGAACCTGAGGGTTGGACTTTTTTACATAGAGGATGGAACAAGCTACCAGAGGAACAGACAGAGGCAGGTACAATTACTTCATTTAAAAGGCTGGCACAATGGTGCAGCAGTAGAGTTGCTGTCTCACAGCGCCAGAGACCCGGATTCGATCCTGACCACGGGTGCTGTCTGTGTGGATGTTGTATGTTCTCCCTGTTTTCTCTGGGTGCTCTGGTTTCCCGCCGACATTCCAAAGATGTGCACGATTGTTGGTTAATTGACTTCTGCAAATTGCAGGGAGGCGCAGCGGTAGAGTTGCTGTCTTGCAGGGCAAGAAACCCGGGTTTGATCCTGACTACTGGCGCTGTCTGTATGGAGTTTGTACATTTTCCCTGTGACCGTTTGGGTTTTCTCCCACATTCCAAAGACCTACAGGTTTGTAGGTTAATTGGCTTTTCGGTAAAAATTGTAGGATACAATTGTGAATACTAGTGTGTAGGTAGTACTAGTGTACAGAATGGACTGATGGGTTGCTACTGAGTGGGCCGAAGAGCATTTTTCCATGCTGTATCGCTAAAGTAACAGACATTTAGACCGGTGTATATGGACAGGAAAGGTCTGGGTGGATATAGGCCAAGTGTTGGCAAGTTGAACGGCTGTTCCTGTACTGTGTAACTCTATGATTCTGTGACTGTTTAAATAATCCCGGACTACAACGTTACAAAATCACTTCCACGAATGAAGGTAAGCCATCCACCTTCCTGCCTCATGAAGCTTTGTTGAATTCCACTCAAACAGATTCACAACATTTTACAAAAAACATAGCAACTATCAGGCTATCCATCAGTCACTGATCCTGGTGATGTTGGATTCCTGCACAAAATGCAAGAACCCAGCACTGGCAAATGTGTATTGCAATTGTGAAACTGGTGCGAGTTCCAAATTTCAACAACAAATGGTAGATTGAACTATAAAGCACGCAAAATGTTATCAATCATGATCCTGACACTTACAGATTTGTTACAGCAAGCTTTGTGCAACTGAATCGGAAGAAGGGCCCTGATCTAAACAAAACGTCACCTATCCATGTCCATTTGACATGCTACCTGACCCGCTGAGTTACTCCAGCACTTTGTGCTTTTTGTGCAAGGTTGTAATGTCTATGTTCTGCGGTTGTTCAAGGAATTATATTTTAAATGTGACAAAGGCTGTAACCGAAGTGGTTGAATATTTTCATGTGAAATCTTTACTGAATGAATGCACAATGAATGAACACAAGCCCAGCGGTTCACCGAGTCCTTGCCGACCATCGATCACCCACCCGTTCACACTAGTTCAATGTTGTCCCACTTTCACATCTGCTGCCTGTACACTGGGGACAATTTACAGAGGCCAATTAACTACAAACCCGCGCATGTTGGGAATGTGGAAGGAAACCAGGGCACCTGGAGAAAACCCATGCAATCACAGGGAGAGCATGCAAACTCCATTCAGGCAGCATTAAGATCAGCATCGAATCAGGCCTCCCTAACGGTCTTGGGTGCTTTGAGACAGCAGTTCGACCAGCTGCATCAGTGTGCCACCCTTTAATCAGGGTGTATGATAATGTACAGGAAGACTGAATTTACAGTGTTCCAGATTTTGGAAATTGGAATTATAAAACGGAGTTATGCAGTTGGCAAGATGCCACCAACCCGAGTATGAATGTGAAATAGGTTCTCCTTCCTTTGGTGACTGTAATGCTAATTGGGAAGCTAATGTAAGAAGCTCGTAATAAAATAACAGCGAGAAATTAGTTTATAATGCATTCTCAGGATTGTACATCATATGGAAATTACAAATTATTTCGATAGATGTGAAAATCCAATTTTTTTTTAACTCAAAGATTCTGATGTAATCATTATCATATAAAAAATCCTTAAAATGATTGCATAATAGAGATTTTATGCAATTACAATGTGGAATAATAAAACTAATATAATCATTTATAGGCCCACACATTTTTCAGGTTGAATTCATTGCCTGTATGGTGCAATTACTGATGTGACTCTTTTGGTAAAATATCCATTTGATAAGAAAGTAACAACCATATCCAAGGCTCTGCTAAACTAGGAAAATAATGGACCAAATTGTAAATCTGTGAAGCGTTTAAAATAAAAGCAGTAATTTAAAGACTGTTGAATGGACGATGAGAAGACATTTATTTTGACTTTGTGTTTGTTGTACAGCACTTGCAATGTAGATTTATCCCACAATATCAATTCTACTTATCCTTTGGTTAATTAACTTAAACAAATTAGTATATTTTAAATGGAAAGGTGAGTGAAATGAGCTGTTGCTAAAACTGATGTTTTAATTTTGAATTCTCTCCTAGCATCAGTTGTAATGATATTATGTATTTTATAATTAGGGCTCTGCAGATGTATGATTAATTCCTCGTGGAACTGAAATAAGTTCTGTTGAAGTTGTCTGCCTTTTAATGACATCCAGCATAGTTTTTAATTGCTTTGCATTGTTGCCATACCACACAAACCAGCAATAACTTGGAGAACAACATCAAGCTGTAAGAAGGTACACAAAAAAGCTGGAGTAAACTCAGCGGGTGCAGCAGCATCTATGGAGCGAAGGAAATAGGCAACGTTTCGGGCCGAAACCCTTCTTCAGACTGTTCGGGGGTGGGGGGGGCAGGGACAAGAAAGGAAAAAGGAGGAGGAGCCCGAAGGCTGGGGGATGGGAGGAGACAGCAGGGGGACTGAGGAAGGGGAGGAGATAGCAAGGACTAACAAAATTGGGAGAATTCGATGTTCATGCCCCAAGGATGCAGACTCCCCAAGCGGAATATGAGGTGCTGTTCCTCCAATTTCCGGTGCTGCTCGCTGTGGCCATGGAGGAGACCCAGGACAGAGAGGTCGGAGACAGGGTGGGAGGGGGAGTTGAAGTGCTGAGCCACCGGGAGGTCAGCTTGGTTATTGCGGACCGAGCGGAGGTGTTCGGCGAAATGATCGCCCAACCTCCGCTTGGTCTCACCGATATAGATCTGCTGACATCTAGAGCAGCGGATGCAATAGATGAGGTTGGAGGAGATGCAGGTAAACCTCTGTCGCACCTGGAACGACTGCTTGGGTCCTTGAACGGAGTCGAGGGGGGAGGTAAAGGGACAAGTGTTGCATGTCTTGCGGTTGCAAGGGAAAGTGCCCGGGGAGGGGGTGGTACGAGAGGGAAGGGAAGAATTGACAAGGGAGTTATGGAGGGAGCGGTCTTTGCGGAAGGCAGATATGGGGGGAGATGGGAAGATGTGGCGAGTGGTGGGGTCACATTGGAGCTGGCGAACCTGACGGAGGATTACTTTTTGTATATGACGGCTGGTGGGGTGAAAGGTGAGGACTAGGGGGACTCTGCCCTTGTTGCGAGGGGGGGGATGGGGAGAGAGAGCAGTGTTGCGGGGTATGGAAGAGACCCTGGTGCGAGCCTCATCTATGGTGGAGGAGGGGAACCCCCGTTCCCTGAATAATGAGGACATTTCAGATGTCCTGGTGTGGAACGCCTCATCCGTGGAGCAGATGCGGCATAGACGGGGGAATTGGGAGTAGGGGAAGGAGTCCTTACAGGAACCAGCTGTAAGACACATGTTGGTGAAATCCTATATACAGTCACACTCACGAGACCTGACACCGCACCATTTTGTTAGGTCCATCCATGAAATACACCAGAGTGGGTCGTTCTGCCAGCAGCAGAATTGGTGGCTCTCGTACCGCTGCTGGTGCTTCCTTGCTTCAGCATGTCATCAAAGCACAAGGTGAACACCAAAGAGAAAACATTTCAAACATTCCATTCAATAGAAATCCCCAGATGGCCCAAATCTCCTTTGAAATTAAACTCCGCTATAGTCATACAGCACAGAAACATGCCCTTCAGCCCAAAATGCTGACCAAGAACCCCATCTAAGCTTGTACCATGGCACTGAAACGGGTCCTTCGGCCCAACCCACCCATGCCGACCATGATGTTTCTCCTGATGCTACTCTGATCAAGAAGGCTCATCAGCGTCTCTTCTTCCTGAGGAGACTGAAGAAGGTCCATCTGTCTCCTCAGATCCTGGTGAACTTCTACCGCTGCACCATCGAGAGCATCCTTACCAACTGCATCACAGTATGGTATGGCAACTGCTCTGTCTCCGACCGGAAGGCATTGCAGAGGGTGGTGAAAATTGCCCAACGCATCACCGGTTCCTCGCTCCCCTCCATTGAGTCTGTCCAAAGCAAGCGCTGTCTGCGGAGGGCGCTCAGCATCGCCAAGGACTGCTCTCACCCCAACTATGGACTGTTTACCCTCCTACCAATCCGGGAGGCGCTACAGGTTGACGGAGAGGACCAGCAGGTCCAGGAACAGCTTCTTTCCGGCGGCTGTCACTCTACTCAACAACGTACGTTTGGTGACTGCCCATATTTTCCCCCCCCCCCCCCCCCCCCCCCCGGACACTTATTATTATTTATTCAAATCGTTTGCTATGTCGCTCTTCCAGGGAGATACTAAATGCATTTTGTTGTCTCTGTACTGTACACTGACAATGACAATTAAAATTGAATCTGAATCTGAATCTGAATCTGAATGTTTCATCCAGTTTAGTTTACTTTATTACAAGTACCGAGGTACAGCGAAAAGCATTTTTGTTGCATGCTATCCAGTCAGCGAAAAGACTACATTACAATCAAGCCGTCCAGAGGTCCAGCCCTACAGATACAGGATAAAGGGTAAAACGTTTAGTGCAGTAATCAGTCAGAATAAAGATAGTTCGAAGGTGTCCAATGAGGTAGATGGCAGGTCAGGAATGCTTTCTAAGCTAGTCCCGTTTGCCCGTGTTTGGTCAATGCCCATATTTTCTATTTTTGTTGCCTTCCTTTGCTTCATGCTTCTTTTCCCATTAAACCCTCTCAACCATTTCTGTCTTCAACCCAACTTTATCAGTAGGTGGAGAAAGGAACCAGCAATGATACAATAATAAGGGATGCTATGAACTGAACTTCCTAGCTGGAACTAAATGTCTCTCCACAACGGAGTGAGCTGAACCATTTGCCTAAATTACAACCATGACCACAATTCTATGTTTCATTGACCGTAAAGAATCATGAAAAACTTAGTAGAAAGTAAAATATTACTGTAAAATCAATTTTGGAGGATTATGTGTTTTATATGCGACGGCTGATGGGGTGAAAGGTAAGGACTGGGGGAACTGTTCGGGAATAGGGCAGTGTACGCCTGGAACAGGGATTGATCAGCGTACCCTACAACGAGGCAGGCATATATATATATATATATATATATAACAATAATAGAGTATAGACAATGTCCCCAAGTCTATGCAGTTTGGAGTTTATTTGGAGATTGTAGTGTTTAATAGCCCGATGATTGTTGGGATGAAGTTGCTCCTGAACCTGGAAGTTACAGCTTTCAGGCTCCTATACCTTCTTTCCGATGGCAGGAGTGAAATGAGAGTGTGGCCAGGGTAGTGTGGTCTCTGGTGATGCTGGCTGCCTTTTTGAGGCAACAACTCTTGTAGATCCCTCTGGTGGTGAGGAGGTCAGTACTCGTGATGGACTTTATGCAATCTTCTTTGTTCCTGGGCGTCATCTTTACAGCTTATTCTTTGTGCAGCTGTAATCTTGAAGTGGACTTGTGGGCAGGTAATTGAAGCCAAGCACAGCCTATTTATATGTAGTATGTTCCTATTGGATTAGATAAGATGGATCAATTGGTCTTCCATTGCCTAGATATGCCACATGTTAACAGTGTAATAATAGTAACAACTGTCAACACGAGAGTGTCTACTATGGTTACAATACAATACAATACAATACAATACAATACAATACAATACAATTTATTTGTTGTCATTTGAACCCAGAGGTTCAAACAAAATTTGGTTTCTGCAGTCATACAAACAAGAAGAAGAACCAAGACACAACACAATTTACACGAGCATCCATCACAGTGAATCTCCTCCTCACTGTGATGGAAGGCAAAGTCTTATCTCTCCCCTGCACTCCTCGTTTCCTCCCGATGTCAGAGTCAATGCCCCCGGCGGGCGATGGTAAATAAGTCCCGTGGCAATTATAAAGCCACGCCGGGTGATGCAAGGCCGCGCTCCGGGTCTTGGTGTTGGAGCCCCGGCATGCGCTAACAAGTCCCGCGGCCATTTAAAGCCGCGCCGGGCGATGTAAGGCCCCACTCCAGGTCATCCTCAACCCCGCAACTCGGGCGGGAGAAGTCGTCGTTGCGGATGCCCCGAAAAGCTGTCTCCCAGCAGGGACCCGCGGGCTCCCGGTGTCACCGTCCACTGGGCCGGCGGTTGGAGCCTCCGAATCTCCTGGGTCGGGCTGCAGCAGCGCGCCACCACAGCTCCTCCTGCTCCGAACTCGGCCAGCTCCGCGATGGTGAGTAGTCCGCAGTTCCGCGACTGGAGTCCCAGGTTGTTCCGGTCGGAGGCCGCTCCACGGTGCTAGACCCCAACGACAACGGAGACCCGACAGAGAAAAGGTCGGGTTCTCCGTGCAGGGGAAAGATTTAAAAAAGTTTCCCCACCCCCGCCCCCCCACACACATACCCAGTTTAAAAAAAAATAAAAACTACATACAAACGAGATTTTAAAAAACGACAGACGGACTACAGAGGCCGCTGCGACATTAGTCGCGCCGCCCACCCAAAGCGTTAAGAGATGGGATGTGGAAGATATTGCTGGAAACCAAGAGGGAAAGGATGGAGAATGAGGGAGCAGAGAGGCCAGGTTCCAATGCACCATCTCAACTCCAAGACACTTTTCCCACTGTAGACATACGCCCTCCACTATCTACCCCCGCCGTTCCCAAGTTCATTGCAGGCCTCAGCACTCTCAGGCTGATCCAAGGTTGCAACCCTCACCTGCATCACACTTAGCCTGTGTTGGAGAATGTGTTTAGGAAGGAACTGCAGATGCTGGTTTAAACCGAAGATAGACACATGAAGCTGGAGTAACTCAGCGGGATGGGCAGCATCTCTAGAGAAGGGATGGGTGACGTTACGGGTCAAGACACTTCAGTCTAGTTAGGGATAATGAAATGAGAGATACAAGTGATGATGTAGGGAGATAAAGAACAACGAATGTAAGATATGCAACAATGAATTTTAAAAAAGTAACAATGTTAAAGGAAACAGGCCATTGTTAGCTCAGTGAAAACGAGAAGCTGGTGCGACTTGGGTGTTAGGTGAAAATGAGAAAGTGTTGGTCAGTGATGGAGCACCGGGTTTTCCCAAGTGCTGGAGAATGGGGGAACCTGAAGAATTTCAATTAACTCACAAATGCATGCACCTTTGGAATATGGGAGAAAATCACCGCAATCACAGGAAAAAAAGTACAAACCTGAGGTAAGGATTGAATCTGGGTTACTGCAGCTGTGAGGCAGCAGCTCCACGAAATGTGCCACCATGCTGTTCCTCAAGCTTACATGGGCTCAGTGGGATCAGTGTGAGGCCACAAGCAGGTCAGAGTGGGAGAGGGTTGGAGAATTAAAGTGACAGGCAACCAGAAGCTCAGTCACTCTTGCAGACCCAGTGGAGAGCTTCTACCAAAGCATTCACCTAACCTGCACTTAGTTCCTCCAAGTACCCATCAGATCATTGCCTGATGCGCAGGGCATTTTCAGCATTCCCATTTTCTTTCAGCAATACTTCTGACCTGCATTTAACCTTTTTTTTCTCTAACTACATTAATGTATTAGTGAAACTAATCTAATTGGGGGCCATTATTAATCCTTTCATGATGACTCCCTGTAGGGTGATTTCACGAAAGGTCACTGGATCATAGATCCTCACCCACGTGACCGCAAAATCCAACTGGGGTACAAACGTCACTTCCGGTACATTTTATTGATGCTGAAAACGCGCACTTTCACACCCGTTAAAAACCCCGAAAACGGCCCGTTTTTGAGCTGTAAATAACTGTGCCAGTTGGGGTGACCGTGAGGCACAGTTATCTTACTTTACAGTCCAGAAGATAGATAAAATCGAAGGTAAATACAAGAGTGAACTGAAGGGGCAACAACAGCGGAAGTGGTTAGCGGACATTCGCCGTGGAGATATAAAGATAGGAAATATCGGGAATTATCGCGTTTGCTCGCTGCATTTCATCAAAAGTAAGGCATTATTGACGTTTTATCTTTATTCATTTGTCATATGAAAAGTTGTAAAAGTCTGCTGACCACTTCCGCTGTTGTTGCCCCTTCAGTTCACTCTTGTATTTACCTTCGTTTTTATCTATCTTCTGGACTGTAAAGTAAGATAACTGTGCCTCACGGTCACCCCGACTGGCACAGTTATTTAAAGCTCAAAAACGGGCCGTTTTCGCGGTTTTTAACAGGTGTGAAAGTGCGCGTTTTCAGCATCAATAACATGTACTGGAAGTGACGTTTGTACCCTAGTTGGATTTTGCGGTCACGTGGGTGAGGATCTATGATCCAGTGACCTTTCGTGAAATCACCCTATACAATGGGATCACATGGGCAACACTTAACCTATCTCTGCTCTGTAAAATGCTAAATTGTTGGAATCTCTGATTTTAATGGTGGATTGGGTAAGTTGGAAGTTGCAAAGCAATGATAATTGGTTGAGTCCGACATTTTTGGTGAGATATTGAAAGTGTTCCAACACAATAAAGCACCAAATATGTCGTTCAAACCACGTCACTGTCGTATTGGGCAACACCAGAGTGCAGACCCTTGAAAATACCTGACTTACCATTGAGGTAAGGGGAGGGGTGCATGAGGAACTTGTGCGAAACAGCATTATTTTTTCTGTAGCATAAGGGCGTGAGTGCTGGTAACCGGTAGTATGGCAAGTGCTGCTGTCGCCGTCCCTTAGGGTTGGAGCTGGCGGCCAGGTGGCAGAGATCGGAGAACAACTTCTCTGTTTACTTGACCCAGCTGGATGTGGCAAGACCAGACTAATGTTGGAGGATCTCGAGCTGGGTCCCTGTCTTCCTCTTGTCAGTGGTTCATGTTCAGTCCCTCAGCTAGGTGGTGAATATACCGAGTGGGATGATGGCTATCTCTTGCTTTGGTGTCGATAAATTCCAGTCTGCTGGCCCAGAACAACCACTGGAGAATATGAACTAACTTACACATTAATAGTGGAAATGAACCAGTGCTGTCTGCCTGGACTATCACATTCTCCCTGTGATTGTGAGGGCTTCCTCTCGTCTCCTCCCACAGGTCAGCAGGTTAATTGGCCACAGTGAAATGCCTCCTGTCTGTAGATGAGAGATAGAATTGTGGGGGAAGGATGATGTAAATGTGGGGAGAATAATAGGCTGGGGTAGGATTAGTGTAAAAATGAATGTTTGGTGGTTAACGTGGACTTGTTGGTCTGATGGGCCTGTTTCCAAGCTATAACTTGATAACTGGGATGTGACATGCACTCTGGGTTGAAGTAACTTTAAAAAAAATTCAAAGTGGGATTCCGAAGCTTCAAGGACAACATATTTAAAATTGTAAGAAAAATAAAATAATGTTGGAACCAATTTGTTCTTTGCCTCTCCTTTTCCTTAAAGACCATAGATTAATATACCAGCTAGAAATTGTGGATCTCTGGGGTCAACATTACACAACTCACAACCAGCGACAGAGAGGACTGGCAGCACAGATCCTTTGTTCCTGTGGCTACAACTACAACAATTGAGTATAGAAGCTGGGATGTAATGTTAAAATTGTACAAGGCATTGGTGAGACCAAATCTGGAGTATGGTATACAATTTTGTTCGCCCAATTATAGGAAGGGTGTCAACAAAATAGAGAGAGTACAGAGGAGATTTACTAGAATGTTGCCTGGGTTTCAACAACTAAGTTACAGAAGGTTGAATAAGTTAGGTCTTTATTCTCTGGAGTGCAGAAGGTTAAGGGGGGACTTGATTGAGGTCTTTAAAATGATGAGAGGGATAGACAGAGTTGATGTGGATCAGCTTTTCCCTTTAAGAATAGGGAAGATTCAAACAAGAGGACTTGACTTCAGAATTAAGGGACAGAAGTTTAGGGGTAACATGAGGGGGAACTTATTTACTCAGAGAGTGGTAGCGGTGTGGAATGAGCTTCCAGTGGAAGTGGTGGAGGCAGGTTCTTGGTATAATTTAAAAAAAAATTGGATAGGCATATGGATGGGAAGGGAATGGAGGTTTATGGTATGAGTGCAGGCAGGTGGGACTAAGGGAAAAAAGTTGTTCGGCACGGACTTGTAGGCCGAGATGGCCTGTTTCCCATGGTTATGGTTACAACTCCTCCCCCTTCTGTGATGAGACGGACTGACCCCCCTCCCCAATCTGCACACCCCCAATCCTGGACTTTCCACTTTAATTTCACATTTTTGTGTTTTATGACTGTTATCGGACCAATTTCCCTCCTGTGATAAATAAAATCCAATCGTATCGTCACATAGAGATTGACTGTGAAGTAGAAGATATGATACGATCTCTTGCCCAAGGATACCAGGATTGGTTATAGTTCCCACATAGGCAACCCTTGCCAACATCACTGAGAACTCTTTGTGGTTGAATTGATCGAGAGATACAGCAAGGGGACAGGCCCACCAACCCACCAAATCCACGTACTATGTTATCCCATATTCACAACCATTCCCTTCACATTAGGGGTTATTTACAGAGGCCAATTAACCTACAAATCTGAATGTCTTTGGGACATTCTCCTTTAAGAATAAGGAGTAAGCCATTTAGAACGGAGATGAAGAAACACTTTTTCTCACAGAGAGTGGTGAGTCTGTGGAATTCTCTGCCTCAGAGGGCAGTGGAGGCCGGTTCTCTGGATGCTTTCAAGAGAGAGCTAGATACGGCTCTTAAAAATAGCGGAGTCAGGGGATATGGGGAGAAGGCAGGAAAGGAGTACTGATTGGGAATGATCAGCCATGATCGCATTGAATGGCGGTGCTGGCTCGAAGGGCCAAATGGCCTACTCCTGCACCTATCGTGTATTGTCTATTGACATGGGGTGAGCACTCGGAGGAAACCCATGTGGTCACGGGGAGAACATGCAAATACACGTAAATAATATATTTTCAATCAGACATCTGATTTTGTTTGTTTAATCAATTATGCCAAACAGTTACAGTAGTTACTTGTGAAGGGGGTAAAATGACACTTAGCCTCTATCTTGTTTTGGTCCAGACTTTATTTCTGAGTTATCAATAAATTTCAGTGTGATCCGTATTGTGTAACTTCACATTAAAGATGCTTTTCCAGATTAAGAATCACTACTGAAAATATTTCCAATCTGAAGTTCAGCTTTGTGGGTCATATTTTTGATTCAAGAACGATATGGTTTGTACTTGGGTATCACTATGCTTTTCCACTCCAATGCTGCGGTTTGCAAGTGCTGAAACCAATCTTATCATAACTTAGCCTTGGTATTACGCAGAATTTTCCAACTCTCTGTAGCCACTTCCTGCACGAGCAATTGCTGATAGCTTTTGAAAGGAAGTTGAAGTTATTTCATCAAGGGAAAGAGGGCAGCACTTTGCCACAAGACAGGTTAGGGACATGAAAAATGTAACACACCTTAAGGGCTTATCTCACAAAACTACAAATCACTTCACTAATAAAGATCATTATTTTTGAACTGTTTGATTCTGATCCGGAGTTGTAATTCCTTCATTTGTTTCTCAACTACTTGCCATTTGTGAACTCAATCATGTGGTGATTTACAAAATCTATTTTCGAGACAAATGTTCTCTTGAACTTGGCGGAAGAAAACATTTGACATCACCTCTTACCCCTCAAAGCCGCAGAGATGCTTGGACTCTTCAGTATTTTCTTTTATAAATCCAACATTCGTAAGAGTTTTGTAGTAGAGTCATACAGAGTGGAAACAGGCCCTTCAGCCTAACTTGCCCACGCCGACCAACATGCCATCCAACATTTACGCTAGTCCTACCTGCCTGCGTTTCACCCATACCCCTCTAAATCTATCCTCCTCATATGCCTGGCTAAATGGTTCTTAGGCATTGTGATAATACCTGCCTCAGCCACCTCTACAGGGCAGAGTCCCCCTAGTCCTCACCTTCCACCCCACTAGCCGTCACAACAATTAGTCCTCTGTCATTTTCGCCACTTCCAACATGACCCCACCACTCGCCACATCTTCCCATCTCCCCCCATGTCTGCTTTCCGCAAAGACCGCACCCTCCGTAACTCCCTAGTCAATTCTTCCCTTCCCACTCTTCCCACCCCCTCCCCAAGCACTTTCCCTTGCAACCGCAGGAGATGCTACACTTGTCGCTTTACCTCCCCCCTTGACTCCATTCAAGGACCCAAGCAGTCGTTCCAGGTGTGACAGAGGTTCACCTGCACCTCATCACTCCCTCAGCCCTCTGGCTCCTCCTCTTCCTTTCTTCCTCAATCCCCCCCTACCCCACCCTACATCAGTCCCGAAATGTTGCATATTTCCTTCGCTCCATAGATGCTGCCTCACCCGCTGAGTTTCTCCAGCACTTTCAATTCCTCTCATGGTCTTAAATACCTCTACAAGATCACCCTTTACCCTCTTGCACTACAAGTAATAAGCCTGCTCAACCTTTCTTTAAAGCTCAGGTCCTCAAGTCCTGGCGACATCCTCGTAAATCTTTTCTGCACCCTTTCCATCTTAGCAACATCTTTCCTATGGCAGGGTGACAAAAACTGAACACAATACTCTAAATGTGATGCACAATGGCGCAGCAGTAGAATTGCTGCCTTACTGTGCCAGAGACCCGGGTTCGATCCTGACTGCGGGTGTTCTCGGAATGGAGTTTGTACGCTCTCCCTGTGCCCGCGCGAGTTTTTTCCAGATGCTCCGGTTTCCTCCCACACTCCAAAGATGTACAGATTTGTAGGTAAATTGGCTTCTGTAAATTGTTAATTGTCTCTAGCATGTAGGATAATGCTAGTGTACAGGGTGATCGCTGGTCGGCGTGGACATGGTGGGCCAACGGGCCTGTTTCCGCATTGTATCTCTAAACTAAAGTAAAAACTGAACACTATACACTAAATGTGGCCTCACCAATGTCTTGTACAACTATAACATGACCTCCAAACTTCTATACTTAATACTCTGTCTGATGAAGGCCAATGTGCCAAAAGCCTTCTTGACCATCCTATCTACTTGTGACGTTGCTTTCAAGGAACTATGTACCTGCACTCCTGGATCCCTCTGCTCTACAACATTCCCAGAACTCTGCCATTCACTTTGTACGTCCTGCCATGGTTTGACTTTCCAAAATGCAACACCTCGCCTTTCTCTGTATTAAACTCCATTCCTCACCCACCTGCCCAACTGATCAAAATCCTGCTGCAAGATCTACTCCATCCACTCCCTGATTTCTATGAAAAAAATATTTGTAGTCAGTTACAGACTGTGGGTGCTGTGGCAAGGACAATAGTAATCTCTCACCATTCTTGAGAAAGAGGTTGTGAACCAACTACTTGCACCAACACCTACAGTTCATCTCGAATTGTTTTGTTCATCTTTACTCACATTTCATCATTCGAAGATGTCAAAAGGAAAAATTATACAAACATGCTGCACAATGCTAAATTGAATGAAGATCAATGAAGAACATCTTGCAACCCATTCCTGAGTTGTGGCTTCATATTTGCGTGGAGTATTCTCTGTCTTCAACAGGGAGCAGATAAATGTTTCCACAAATTTTACTGCACCTGTTCTCTCGCTATTTTTTGATAGCTCTTCTTTCAACAATTACATTTGTCTCGGAACAAAATAATAACATATTCTTTGAATCAGACACAGGATGTGACCACCATTACTGCATTTGTTTCAGATTTCCATCATCTAGAATTTTGACTGGTTGCATCGTGGCCTGGTGCAGCAATTCCAACACCCAGGAATGCCAGAGGCTGCACAGAGAGAGCAGTCGGCTTCGCCCAGTCCATCACAGGCACAGCCCTCCCCACCATCGAAACAATCTCCATGAAGTGCTACCTCAAGAAGGCGGCATCTATCATCCAGTATTCCCACCACTGGGTCATGCCATCTCTCATTGTTACTATCAGGCAGGGGCACAGAGGCCTGAAGTCCCACACTAACAGTCTCATCAACTGCCACTTTCCTACAAGTATCGGCTTCTTGAACCGACCTGCGCAAACCCAATGCTGTCTTGGCAAGAAATACCACAGACCTCCTCTTGTACTACCATGGACTTGATTTCTCATTGTCTATTTTGCACTAATGTTAATTTTCTTGCAGTCTTCTTACCTGTGTCTTGTATGAGTGATGTATGTACAATCTATGTATTATTTATGTTTTTGTTTGTTTCTGTAAGTATACGTGCCTATGATGCTACTGCAAGCAAGATTTCCGTTGTACCCCACTGCACGTTCATTTGACAATAAACCCGACTTTACTTGACTACATTATTTTGATTTACGTTCTCTACGTCTTTTATCCAGATTCACCTAATCTCACATATTTTCAGTGGTTTAATGGATACAAAGTTCCATTGACTGAACATAAGACAAGAGCTGTGCCTCTAACCTCCGCAACTATGTTACAAGAAGAACTCTGAGCGAACTTGGCTTCATATCAGTCTCAGGGATATGCCGCAAAAAGAAACCTCTGTTTGCTCACATTAGTTTTCAACAGTGACGCAGCGGTAGAATTGCTGCCTTACAGCGCCAGAGGCCCGGCTTCAATCCTGACCACAAGTGCTGTCTGAACGGACTTTGTACATTCTCCCTGTGATCACGTAGGTTTTCTCCAGTTTCTCCGGTTTCCTCCCACATTCTAAATAAATGCAGGTTTGTATTGTAGGTTAATTGGCTTCTGTAAAATGTCCCCAGTGTGTAGGACAGAGTATGGGCGGTTGCTGGTTGGTGCGGACTATTTCCAAAACCAAAACTAAAAACAGACTGGAAGGATGGCCCTAGCATTGCACTATAAGCTGCAGGTACACAAAACCATGTCCTCATTGGTACGACAAGTGACAAAAGCATCATTTATTTTCTAGCGCTGTAGGAGCTTAGGTTTTTTTTTTGTTTCAATTAATGAACGTTTGATGTTTTACTTACTGTACCTTTGGATGCAGTGACTGCCTATTTTGGATTTTCTTTATTTTACTGAATAGAGGATTTTGCTAGTTGTGAGTTGTTTTTCTTTAATATTAAAACAATTTCCAGTGGAATTCCAAAGGGCAGTTATAGAATCAATGAGCAAAAGGGTATAGAACCATCAACTATCTACTTGCACTAGTCCTGGGGGTGGAAGATTGCAACCTTCACGTGGTCCGCCCTGTTTCGATGAATGCAATCAACCCGACGAGCACAATCAAATAAGAACAAGTTGTCCTACAACTTTAGGCTGTGCACACCACACGCAAGAAGAAGAAGAAGCACTAGTCCTGCATTAAACTCTTTGTTCATTCTCCCTCATTGTAGTGCGTGTAAACTGAATGTATATATGATGTATGCACACATGCCACAGGAAGTTGGAACAAGTAGAATGTCGAAAATGCAGAGTTTAGCCATTTTCCATGGCTTTTGGGTGATTCACTACATTCCCAGTATAAGAGAGATTATAAGCATGGTTAAAAATCTGATAGTTTGTTGATCTGCCAAAAGAGGGCATGGTTTTCAGCCTCATGATTTTCTCCCTTCCAATAATCTCAGAAGAAGTATGGACTATAGAGAAAGCTCTATCTAAGACTAACATCCAGCGTGATTTAATTTCAAGTTCAAGTTCAAGTTACATTTATTGTCACATACACCAAGGGTAGTGAAATTTGAGTTACCAAGCAGCCACATAAATAAAATAAACACAACACTATAGAATTTAACATAAACATCTCCCACAGCGGATTTACCTAATTTAACATAATAGGTAGAATTTTATTCACCATACTAATAGATGTTTAACATAAGTTAATTTTAGACGTCAATCAAAATGCAGCTCTCATTCACGTACGTCTGGTTCAGCAGAGACAGGTTTAGATTCTGCGAATCATGCAATAGTCAAAGTTGAGTTCTTAATTGGTTCAGACTGGCTGTTGTAATTGAAGAGTTCAACATCTTTAGGGAATGTTAGCGACATCTTTTTCAATTAAATTTGACTTATCTTTAAATGTCTCTAATCTGGATCTTGGGAAAATGATGAGGGAAGCTGAGATAATAGTCTGAAGAAGGAGGCCGACCTGAAATGTCACCTATCCATGTTCTCCTGAGATGCTGCCTGACCCGCTGAGTTATTCCAGCATGCTGTCTTCCAGAGATGACAATGAAATTAGTTCAAGTGGGTGTTTGAACATGGATGATCTATCCAAATAAAATCTCATCTGCTACAAATACTTCCTCAGTCCTCTAACAAACACTTCACAGTTGATTTCCATGATAAAATGGCATTGCATAAATTGTGTAATCTTTCAAACAAGATCAGGATAGATGTGACTGAGAGCACATCGTAACGTGATAACCAAAACCTCCCTGACAACCGTGATCATGGCCAGATTAGCTCTCATTGGGTTCTCAGTTAGAGTGCCGTCAAGAGAAAGTTTGATATAGCTCCTAGGACTAATAGAGTCAATGGATATGGGGAAAAAGCAGGAACGGGGACCTGATTTTGGATGATCAGCCATGATCGTATTGAATGGCTGAGCTGGCTCGAAGGGCCGAATGGCCTACTCCTGCACCTATTTTTCTATGTTTCTAATATTACATATAAAAAAATTAGAGTTTAAGTTCAAGTTACATTTATTGTCACCTGCACCAATTGGTACAGTGAGATTTGAGTTACCATACAGCCATACGAATAAATACACAAAGAACACAATACACGATAAACATCCCCACCCAGCGGAATCAATGTTTCCCACTGTGAGGAAAGGCAATAGATTTCAGTCATCTTCCTCTTGTTCACCCGTGGGCGGGGCCTTTGAACATTGCAGTTGTTGCTAGGGCGACCTGATGTTCACGCCATATCGCCGGGATGATTGGAGCTCCGACATCGGAATGGAAGAACACACTCAGCGGCTTGGAGTTTCCAAATCGGCAATTATAAGATGACAGGAGATATTCTTCCATCAATGCTCACCCTGTGCCTACCCACGTGAAGAGGTTTCTGCAGGTGTATGCAAGGTACCTTGGAATAGTGTAGAAAGGAACTGCGGATATCGGTTTATACTGAAGATAGACACAAAGTGCTGGAGTAACTCAGCGGGTCAGGCAGCATCTCTGGAAAAAAAGGATGGGTGACGTTTCGGGTTGGGATCTGTGGGTCCATAATGTAGGTGTCATGGAGGCCAGAATTCAATGGTCAGGCCTCACTGCAACTGCAGAAGCTGGTGGAAAACCATCTTCTGCAGTCGCTGCAGTCTTCATGGTGAAGGTAGTACCATACCTTCCTCTTCGGATCGTTTACCTTGTCGTGGTGAAGAGGTTTGTGTGTCCCCATGATTCCTAAAGTGATGCCGTTGGATGCACCAGCTTCTGGTAGGGCCACCCATGGCGGTAAGGTCGAGGATGAGGGTGCAGACTCACAACGATCCAACCTACAAGACCTTAACAGTGGACCAGGCGGACAAAGTTATACTGAACTCAAGGCGGATGAAGGCTGCAACATAGAAACATAGAAAATAGGTGCAGGAGTAGGCCATTCGGCCCTTCGAGCCAGCACCGCCATTCAATATGATCATTGCTGATCATCCAACTCAGTATCCTGTACCTGCCTTCTCTCCATACCCTCTGATCCCTTTAGCCACAAGGGCCACATCTAACTCCCTCGTAAATATAGCCAATGAACTGGCCTCAACTACCTTCTGTGGCAGAGAATTCCAGAGATTCATCACTCTCTGTGTAAAAAATGTTTTTCTCATCTCAGTCCTAAAAGATTTCCCCTTTATCCTTAAACTGTGACCCCTTGTTCTGGACTTCCCCAACATCAGGAACAATCTTCCTGCATCTAGCGTGTCCAACCACTTAAGAATTTTATAAGTTTCTATATGATCCACCCTCAATCTTCTAAATTCTAGCGAGTACAAACCGAGTCTGTCCAGTCTTTCTTCATATGAAAGTCCTGACATCCCAGGAATCAGTCTGGTGAACCTTCTCTGTACTCCCTCTATGGCAAGAATCTCCTTCCTCAGATTAGGAGACCAAAACTGTACGCAATACTCCAGGTGTGGTCTCACCAAGACCCTGTACAACTGCAGTAGAACCTCCTTGCTCCTATACTCAAATCCTTTTGCTATGAATGCTAACATACCATTCGCTTTCTTCACTGCCTGCTGCACCTGCATGCTTACTTTCAATGACTGATGTACCATGACAACCAGATCTCGTTGCATCTCCCCTTTTCCTAATCGGCCACCATTCAGATAATAGCCTACTTTCCTGTTTTTGCCACCAAAGTGGATAACCTCACATTTATCCACATTATACTGCATCTGCCATGCATTTGCCCACTCACCCAGCATATCCAAGTCACCTTGCAGCCTTTTAGCATCCTCCTCACAGCTAACACTGCCCCCCAGCTTCGTGTCATCCGCAAACTTGGAGATATTGCATTCAATTCCCTTGTCCAAATCATTAATATATATCTATCAACAGATCTATCAGCTCCAATCGCCTTGGTTCCCTTGCCATTGCAAAGAGTTGATTGATTTGTGAAGGACCGTGTGCTTCTTGGAGTGCAACATCCAGTACACGTTAAAACAAACACAAGCACAGGCGTCTTCATTCTGTGAGCAGCACAAAACTTCTCAAGACTTTCGGCAATCGGGGAAGGGCGACGGGAGCAGGCTACATGATGGCTGGAAGCTCCTAGTCAAGTACTCGCATGGGAGCGGTGAATACTTGATTCAATCGCTCAAATTTGGACAGAAGAACTTTCAAAACCAGAATTGGGCTCATACGCCACCTGGGAGTCTATATAAACAACAGAACGTAGACCATCATCCTTTACCTCGGGGGATAGCCATGACTACCACACCTGAGGGAAAACGTCACGGGAACTTGCCCCAGTGGAAATGAAGGAAGAATAATATATACATTACCAAAACAAAAATAAAATACTCAGAAGGTACACAAAAATGCTGGAGAAACTCACGGACGCAAGCAACCCAGGCGGAATATGAAGTGCTGTTCCTCCAATTTCCGGTGTTGCTCACTCTGGCAATGGAGGAGACCCAGGACAGAGAGGTCGGATTGGGAATGGGAGGGGGAGTTGAAGTGCTGAGCCACCAGGAGTTCAGGTAGGTTATTGCGGACTGAGCGGAGGTGTACGGCAAAACGATCGCCCAACCTCCGCTTAGTCTCCCCGATGTAAATCAGCTGACATCTAGAGCAGCAGATGCAGTAGATGAGGTTGGAGGAGATACAGGTGAACCTTTGTCGCACCTGGAACGACTGTCAGCTGATTTACATCGGGGAGACTAAGCGGAGATTGGGCAATCGTTTCGCCGAACACCTCCGCTCAGTCTGCAATAACCTACCTGAACTCCCGGTGGCTCAGCACTTCAACTCCCCCTCCCATTCCCAATCTGACCTCTCTGTCCTGGGTCTCCTCCATTACAAGAGTGAGCAACACCGGAAATTGGAGAAACAGCACCTCATATTCCGCATGGGCTGCTTGCGTCCGGATGGCATGAACGTTGAATCCTCACAGTTTTGCCAGCCCTTGCTGTCTCCTCCCCTTCCTTAACCCTCGAGCTGTCTCCTCCCATCCCCCCGCCCTCGGGCTCCTCCTCCTCCCTTTTTCCTTCCTTCCTCCCCCCCCCACCCCCCCATCAGTCTGAAGAAGGGTTTCGGCCCGAAACGTCGCCTATTTCTTTCGCTCCGTAGATGCTGCTGCACCCGCTGAGTTTCTCCAGCATTTTTGTGTACCTTCGATCTTCCAGCATCTGCAGCTCCTTCTTGAACACCTAAAATACTCAGAAGGTCAGGCGACATGCGTGGGAAGAGAAACGGGGTCAAGTTTCAGGTCAGCGAGCCTTCAACAGAACTGAAAACGGAAACAAAAGATGCATTTCACAACTCCCACGTACTTCTGTCTCGGTTGCACAGATTCAGATGCAGATTAGTTCATTGTCATTTACACCAGAGTCTAATGAAATTCCTTGTGCACATTAAGTTCACTGAGTAAACATGAGGATAACAAATCTATTACACAATAAATATACTAAACAATAAATAGAGTGACAGAATGGTGCAAGATTGTAGTGCAATCTGCAAATAGTGCAAAAGAAATTATACTACAACAACAATAATTGAATGAGATAGAATTAAAAGTAAGAATACATGACAACACCACTGGGAAGAGGGTGTGAAAGAAATGGTTGGTGTTGAAGCCTGGGCTGCAGTAGATGGGTTGCATCTTCCCATTGTAGTGTCATGATGATCCAGTGGTGAATACAATGCAAGAGAAATGGCATCCTCCGTATGTGTAGGAAGGAACTGCAGATGCTGGTTTATACCGAAGATAAACACAAAACACTGAAGTAACTCAGTGGGTTAGGCTGCATCTCTGAAGAAAAGGAATAGGTGACATTTCGGGTCAGAACCCTTCCTCAGACATTCCGAGCCGAAGCGTCACCTATTCCTTTTCACCAGAGATGCTGCCTGACCCGCTGAGTCACTCCAGCATTTTGTGTCTATCTTTAGCATCCTCTGTAGACTTATTTAGTCCGTATGTAATTTGTAAGGAGTCTAGATTGTCCAGACGTGGGCCATTGCCAATGTTTCAAAGAACTTAATTATGGACAATGTTAGAGCTACTGGGCAGGAGTCATTGGGATAAGTCACTTAATTTTTCTTGGAGACTTGAATGATGGAGGTTTTCTTGAAACAGATGAGGAAAGTAGAGTGTTGAATATTATTTTAATATTTAATATTATATATTTTTTGTTTAGTTTATCATTATCACATGTACCAAAGTTTTCACAACAAGCTTTTTAGTTGCGTGCTATCCAGTCAGCGGAAAGACTATACATGATTACAATCAAGCTGAAGACTGTGGCCACTTGATTGGTGCATGATTTCAAAAAGTGTCCAGGGACTCCAACCGGGCCGGCTGCCTTCTGAGAGTTCACCTTCATGAAAGCCGAACTAACGTCTGCCATTAGGAAGAGTGTTGGGGACACGCAACTTGGGGAACTTTGTTTGCTCCAACTAGGCACAGAAGCATTAATCTCAACCGGTGGAGACGTAACATTCCCAGAGATTGTCCCCGATTTTGGCTTGTAGCCACTGATAATATTTAGGCCCAACCACAGTACTTTGACATGCGCTTGACTGAATTGAGCCTCTATCTTGGTTTGGAATTAACTCTTGGCATACTATGGAGTCCCTTATGGAGATCACACTTGGCTTTCTTGTCCAGTGTGGGCTAACTCAGCTTCTTGAAAGCTTTGGGTCTGGACTTTCGCCGTGAGTGAATTTCCCTGTTCATCCAAGGTTTCGTGCTAAGATCACCACAACGCTTTGAGCAAGTCCCTCTACGCAGGGATTCTTCCCCTCTACATTGGGGACCTGGAGTGAAGGGTATTGCACCAAGGAGTTCCCTGCAACCTGTTTCTCTCACGGTTCTCACGGAGTGTGTGAGGCTGCAGCCACTGTTCTAGCTTGTTTTATTGTAGTGTAAATATTATTTTTTAATAATTGAATACATTTTTTGGAAAAAAATAAATAAATAAAAATAAGGAGTTCCCTGCAACCTGTTTCTCTCACGGTTCACAAACTCGCCAACCACCTGCCACTTTTGCGGGCTGGAAGAGTCTGTGTACCACATGTATAGTGAGTGAGTGAGGCTGCAGCCACTGTTCCAAGATCTAAAGGGGCTGCTCCTTGCCTTCTGGCTGCATTTTTCACCCACCATCCTCATCTTTGGACACCCTGTGCGTAGGGGAGAGGGTAGGGCTGAAGATGTCCTGGTTGGGTTGCTCCTGGGCCTGGCCAAGCTGGCCATCCGCGAGTCACGGCGCCAGGCGATGGAGGGCTTTACCCGAGCCGGCTGCCTGCCCCTTTTCCAGGGTTACGTCCGTGCCCGGGTGCGGCTAGAAAGGGAATACGCCCTGTCCGCGGGCACTCTGGGGGAGTTCCGGGACCGCTGGGCTCCGCAGGGTGTTGAATGCTTCCTCAATAAGGATTGTAACATAGTTGTATAGTAGTTTATTAAGGATATTTGTTTGTATTTGTATTATGGTGGTGGGTTCTGGCTTGTTTAATTGGAGTGTAATATTATTTTTTTAATAATTGAATAATTTTTTTGATAAAAGCAAAACAAAACTTTGACCAAAGCTCCTCTAATGTCCATGTTTCCATTCTCTAACTGCTCCCATTCACTCATTCACCAGAGAATCTTTGTTTACAGCTTATGCTCATGGTCATCCCAGCTTCCCCCCTCCCAAACCTTCCTTTTATTTCCTTTGCAGCTTTATAACCTTCTTCCGTCTGCTTTTCGCCTGGTAAGGATCTCCAACCTGACACGTTACCTCTGTTTATCTTCCCGCAGATGCAGCCTGACCTGCTGAGTATTTCCAGTATTTTGTGCTTTTAATTCTTTTTGAGAGAATCCAATTAAACTACAAACCTGCACGTCTTGAGAGTTGGCAGGACACCCACAAAGTCACAGGGAGAACGTGCAAACTTCACACTGGCAGCACCCGAGGTCAGGTGGAACCCAGGTCTCTGGCGCCAAGAGGCAACAGCTCAACCAGCAGTACTCTCCCCTTTGCTTTCCAGCATCTGCTGTTACTTTTTTGATACACACGTGTAATTCCAAGTCATTGTCGAGATGTTTCCATCCCATATACATTAACATCATTGTCCCTCTAGATGACGGGAGGAAGTGCTGCAGAAGTCTTGATGAGCTGCTGCAGTGTGGTCTGTAGATGGTACACACTGACTCTCGGGTAGGCCACTGATCAAGGGAGTAAATGTTAAGGATGGTGATGGGATGCCAAAGAGATAGGGTTCAGTATTTCACATGGTGCCCAGATTCTTCACTGTTGTTGATACTGCTGTCATTAAGGCTATTAGAGAATATTCCTTCACAGTTCTGACTAATGGCATGTAAAACTACAGAAATAATTCATTGTCGGGAAGTGGGCCGGTTTCTGCAGAAACATCACATAGAGTGCTATAAGGCTGGATCATGACTTCCTGACCCTTCTACTCAATGCTCCAATCTATGAAAGCAAATATACTGGATGTCTTCTTTACCACTCTATCTACTTGCCACTTTCAGGGAATTATGGACTTGGGCCCTGTGATCCTCCACACATCAATGCTGTTAAGGGACTTGCCATTAATAGTACATCACTTCTCACACACCAGAAATGTTAAAGTGGGATATTTAGTGATTGTTTCGAGGAGGAGTAGGGGAGTCACTTCCTTTAGCTGGGGTGAAAGGAAGATGAAACTGGAAGTAAAATAGCAAGTTATGGGCTGGCTTGTCTCTCTTTTGCCATCTGCCAGGGTGGGTGGGACGAGCTGTGGAAGATTTGACAGCTTGATGTGGCATCAGGTAGCAGGTTGTCTCCCAGACTGCTTATTCAGCCGTTCTGTGACTGATGGACGACCTTCCAGAGACGAGGAGCAGCTGGAGAGGTGAGAAACACTGCAAGGTAATTAGTGATATAAGTAGTTTGGGAAAATCAAGCAATGCAAATATAACAAAGCTAGTGCTCTGAGAATTTAACAAAAAAATGAAAACTACTAGACAAGTAGAAAGAAAGGGCGGCACAGTATTTGGCGCGGTATGGCAGCAACTCTACCGCTGTGCCACTATGCCGCTCCATTTAAAGTATTGAACGCCATATTTACAGTATTCAGTTTCGTTTATTGTCACGTGTACCGAAGAACAGTGAATGGCTTTTGTTGCTATCCAGTCAGCAGACAATACATGATTCCAGTCGAGCCATTATAGTGTATAGATACATAATAACATTTAGTGCAAGGTATTGCAGCTCGAGTTGCTGCCTTATAATACCAGATACCCAAGTACGATCCTAACTACAGGTGCTATCTGTACGGAGTTTGTACGTTCTCTCCGCGAGATTTTCTTCGGGTGCTCCAGTTTCCTCTCACATTGCAAAGATGTGTAGGTAAAATAGCTATCTGTAAATTGTCCCTAGTGTGTAGATTAGTACTAGTGTACAGGGTGATCACTGTTTAGCGTGAATTTGAAGGGCTGAAGAGCCTGTTTCCACGCTGTGTCTCTAAAGTCTAAAGTCTTATGTCTAAAGGGAGCTGATTGCTGACCATACCTAAGGGGACATTCAGAAAGGATTGAAGCTGTGTTTAGAGATATTAAATTATGCAATCTGTGACTATGAAGATGATAATATTTAAATTGAATTTTAACCCTGCATGAGACCCATCTGTCCAGCTCCAGCAGCTCTAAACGTGCCTTATTTGCAGATGTGGATCCCTTTGCAATCATTGCTTTCTCCATAATATTTTCCTTTTTCTTACAAACGTCAATTCAGAAGCCTCTTAACTAAAATTATTTATCAGATTGAAGTCTACCTGCAGTTGTTGGAAAAGTTGTTTGTTTGGTTTTTAGTGTGAGGAGGTAGAACTCTTTATGCTTCTTCCAGCATCAAGTGGTCCCAGGGATTGCGGTGTTGGTTTTTCCTGTGATGTGGAATTCCCTGTACATTCCAGTTATTCAGGCAATCTCCCTCACATTGCACAAGAATAACATTACACTTCTCAGACTAGCCTATTTCCGTCTTCTTGGAATAAATTTTAAAAAAACACACACACACATATTGTAGGCAGTTTCTGCCATGACATGGTTGATTGGGGATGGCGTGGAGGCGCAGCGGTAGAGTTGCTGCCTTACACCGCCAAGAGACCTGGGCTCGATTCTGACTACGGGTGCTGTCTGCTTGGAGTTTGTACGTTCTCCCTGTGACCGAGTGGGTTTTCTCCGGTTTCCTCCCACATTCCAAAGACGTACAGGTTTGTGGGTTAATTGGCTTTGGTAAAATGGTCAATTGTTCCTAGTCTGTAGGGTAGTGCTAATATACGGGGTGATCGCTGGTCGGCGTTGACTCGATGGGCCGAAGGGCCTGTTCCGCGCTGTATGCCTAATCTAAACTAAACTAAACTAAATTAAACTAAACTAAACTAAACTATTCAAAATAAGGTTAAAATAAACCAAAAAAAGACACAAAGTGCTGGAGTAACTCAGCAGGTCAGGAACATCTATCTAACCCGCTGAGTTATTACATTATTTGTGTCTTTATTTTAGTATATCTGCATCCGTAGTTCCACTTGTCTACATTAAAGCAAACCAAAAACCTTTGCACTTTTAACAAACCAAAAGAATGATGTTTCATTACATTCACTCGAGGTTGATCTTAAAACTGGCTCTCCAAGAAGAAAGATTACACAACCTCCCCCGACATTATACTTGGAAGAAAAATTAAAAATAGTCACAGGTCAAGAAGATTTGTTACTCAGTATCTTACTGTTTAATCTGATGCGCCGGATCATGCTTCCAGAAGTTGACAGGCAACAGAGAAGGATTTGCACTACTGTCTGGTCACACTTGTGACAGCATGCTCCTGGGTCAGGGCTCGTGACTTGCATTGATCTATCCACGGGGAACATAGACATAGAGAAAGTTCAATATGGTCTTAACTGGGCCCAAGTAGAGCAGGGCTGGGCAGAAGCAAGACTGAGCTGCAACCCACACACTCTTTTTAACAGTTCATTGCAGAGGATGTTTAAAGAGAAACCAAGTAACATTGCAATGAGTCCTAACCCGAAACATCAGATATTGTTATGTTTCCTCTTATGGGAGAATTGTGAACAAGGGGACATAGTTACAAGATAACAGGGCAGCCACTTAAAACCAAAATGTGCAGATATTTCTTCTTACAGGTGGTGGTGAATCTCTGAGCTTTCAAATCCAGAGGGTTGTTGAGGCTAGATCACTAAAGGTATTTAACATGGGCGCAGATAACGTTTTGAAAAATCAGGAATTGGGGGCTATGTGGAACCAGCAAGGATGAGGAGTTGAGGCCTGGGGTAGACCAGGCATATTAAAGCATGGCAGGTTTGAGAGGCCAGTTGGCTACACCTGCTCCAATCTGCTTGTTCTCTTCATCAGACAATCCACTCTCCCCTTCCCACCTACTACCCCAACAATCAGTTTGGTGAATCCACAGTGTGTAAGAGCACTCAGATCACCTTTGAATAACATCTTTAAATCTTTTGCCATTGATAAGTAGTTAAATATTCATTTATTTCTACTAAAATGATTGAGCTTGTATTTTCCACATTATATTCTGATCGCTATGTCCTTGCTCCTTCACTTAGCCTATACATATAACCCTGAGCTTTTTCTGCACCTTCTTCACAATGTACGCTGCCACTTAGCTCAATATCCATTAATTTTTCTTCCCTTCCTTATATAACAAAGTAACCAATTTCAGAAATAAATTCAACCATCATGTGTGGAATAATGACCTGGTAAATCATTCCCAATCAAAACTAATGCAGGATGAGACATCTCAAGTGGATAATACAAATTCCGATCAGTGCATGTTCTCTGAGAAGTCATTTGACAAAGAATCCAATGAAAAGATTTCTGACAATTTTAGGACAATGTGAATTTAGACTAATTTCTGTAATTGACTAAGAAACTGTATGAAAATTGCAGAACAACGTTTGCTTGACAGAAGGGCTACGTAAGAGTGGGATACAATACTGAGTAGGTGGCCAAATTCTACAAAATTGGAGCTGTAGTGAAATCACAACACAGAGTGAGCTGGATAAATGTCTGGACAACAGTAAACGGAAAGGAATGCAAACATTTGTACAGCACTGCAAACTGGAGCAAAAAATAAGAAACCAAAACTGGGATTGGAATAATTATAAATTTAGCTGAAAGCAATTCTGAAATCCTAGAAATGTCATCACGAATCATCATCAAAATTAGCAGAGCAACAGCTGACAATGCCATCGAAATGTTTATCTATACTTTCAAAACAGTAGCCGGGGAAAGAATTGTTCGGTGACCTTTTCGGACACTGCATCTAAAGTGTCAATTGTGTGGGTGAGATAGAAAGCAGCCTGCACACGTCCAAGAGCAGCCAGACTGACCTTAAACATTAGGCAACGTAAACTTGACCATTGACTGCAATAACAACCTTGCAATTGGTTCACAATAATACAATACAATACAATTCAATACAATACAATACAATACAATATTTATTGTCATTTGAGCCTCAGTGAGGCTCAAACGAAATTCCGTTTCCACAGCCATACAAACAAAGACAATTTCCTACAGACATACACACAATTTAATTCACACAAACATCCATCACAGTGAACCCACTGTGATGGAAGGCAAAGTCTTTTCTCTCCCCTGTTCTCCATTTCTCTCCCGATGTCCAAGCTCCAGGCGGGCGATGATAAGTCCCACGGCCATTTTAGGCCGTGCTGGGCGATTTACGGCACCGCTCCCGGTCTAACAGTCACAGTGTTGGAGCCCCCGGCGGGCGCTGTAATGTCCCACGGCCATGAAGCCGCGCCGGGCGATGTACGGCCCCGCTCCGGGTCGTTCCAACCCCGCGACACGGGCTGGAGAAGTCGCATTGCGGGAGCTCCGGGAAATGGTCTCTCCACCCGGACCCGCGAGCTCCCGATGTCCCCAGGCCACTGGACCTGTGGCTGCGTTGCTGGAGCCTCTGAGGCCCAGAAGTCGAGTCGCAGCAGCGAGTCACCACCGCTCCCCACGATCCGAGGCCGGCCAGCCCCACGATGGTGAGTAGTCCGCAGCTCCGCTGTCTCCCGAGCCCCCGGGTCGTTCAGGCTGGAGGCCGCTCCACGGTGCTAGGCCCCAATGACAACGGAGACCCGACAGGGAAACGGTCGGGTCTCCCGGACAGGGAAGAGGTTTTAAACAGTTGCCCCCTCCCCCCCCCCCATCCGCTCCCCACATATACACAGTTAAAAACCAGTATTAAAAAACACCAATACTATATTTAACTAGACAAAAAAAAAAAGCCAGACAGGCTGTAGGGGCCGCTGCAACGGGTGAGTCGTGCCGCCAATCGATAATCTCAAGCAAAGGTCGCAAAGGTCGATCATCTCAAACAAATTCAGATTTTCAGACTTGAAAGAAAGCACTGTGGTATCATGTAAAAAGCAAATGGATGTTACAGTGGGATAGTGCAGAGAACTCAGAGATGAAGCTCTGCCACAGAGGGTGGTGGAGGCTTGTTCTCTGAATGCTTTCAAGAGAGAGCTAGACAGAGTTAAAGATAGCGGAGTCAAGGGATATGGGGAGAAGGCAGGAACGGGGTACTGATTGTGGATGATCAGCCATGATCACATTGAATGGCTCGAAGGGCCGAATGGCCTACTCCTGCACTTATTGTCTATTGTCTATTGAATTACAATTGGATGAAAGTGTTAATTATCTTTAACTGTTTTGTTTACTCATGCGAATGCGCCACAGCTTATTTTATTTACTGCACCTACACGTGACGTCAGCTTTGGCGAAGGCACTTTGAAAATCATGGCATAATGCAAACATCGTGCATGCGGCCTCAGTGGACTACTTCTGTACACTTTGCTAATCGGGGATTGTGTTTAAGTATGGCATTCTTTACTGAACCATATGTAAGGAAAGGATTTCATTTTGCATTTGCACACGTGACAATAAACCACAATTGAACCATTGAACTATGGCCCAGGAATTATAATGTACACGATGATTGATCATCGCATGGCAAAGTGACAATTCTTCCAGTTGTGGGCCCGATGACAGCTGAATTGTGGTTACTCTTTTACTCTGCGTGCTGCGAATTGCATGCAGAGAAAACACGCCACATAGGAGCAATGATGTAATCGAGAAAGATTACCATTCATTGTGGGCTTTACCCAAGGTGCCCTTGTTGCACTTCTCTCCTGTAAATTAGTCCTTTGTGTGAGTTAACGACAAAATGAATTGCAGAGGACATTGATGGGCATGTGAGAGCGAATTCATTGCAACAATGCAGGAAAATAAAAGACAGGGGCACTTGAACTAATGGGATAGCTCGCTTGGGAGCTGGCATGGACCTGGTTGGTTAATGGGTTCTTCTGTACTTCTGTACTAAAGGTATCTGAACCATTGGAGGATTGCGGATAATGGGGGCTTTAAGGTGTAGGGTTCATCAGGTTCGCTGGGAAGTTGGATTAAGTTCAAAGCATTTGGGAAGATAAGCATTTGGGCACCAGTTGATCGGACATAAGGACAGTGAGAAGGGTTAATAATGTGGAGATAGCAGTTTTTGCCCAAAACATAGGAGATACGTAATGGGGGAGGGAGGAAGCCTCTGTTTGTGGGAATCACCACTTGATGCACTTGGCCAGCCATGAATTTCCAGACCAACTCAAAATGGGGCAGAAATTATTGTTTGCGATTTCCATTGCTCTATATTGCATTTCTAGGTCAAGGTGCTTTCATGGTACACGCTCACAGTTCCTGTCACATAAACTGTAGACTAGCTCGTACTTTAATTTGGCCTAAATCTTCACCTACTTAGACTGATCTGTGCACTTTGCAAGTTAGATTTTGGTCTTGAGATAAGATTGCCCTGAATTTGCCTGTTGTATCATGGTATATCAAGTTACCCTGGGGAGAGGTTAAGGGGGGGGGGGGGGGGGGGGGGGGGGGGGGGGGGGGGGGGGGGGGGGGGGGGGGGGGGGGGGGTGGGGGGAGGGGGAGGGGGGAGGGGTTGGAAAGCAGGGGGCTGGAAACCAAACTATAGCAAGGAAAAAAATTACAGCAGTTTCAATTTATAGCTACCTGAAATCAGGTGCTGAAAGAAGTCACAAGAGTTACTACTTCACATGGCATCAGGCAACGGAGGAGTCTGTTCCATCCACCCACTCATCTAACGTTACCGTTCCAGTGGCAGAGACGAGCAGCCAATGATTATGAGAGGCAGACATTATAAAAGAGAAATAAAAAATCTAAACAAATAAGATCGACTTTAAAAATATTAAAGACACAAATGAATAAAACCAATTAAAAATGATGAAAACATAAATACAGCTAATATTAATAACAACTTGCATTTATGTAGTGCCGTTAATATGGAACAATATCCAAAAGCATCCCAAAAGACCTTGAATTGCACGGGGGAATAATAGGATGGAATGGCAATCGGTACACTTCTGTCGTTCAAAGGCAAAGTAGTCAAAGGGGTAGGTTTGAAGGAACATCTTAAAGTAACAGAGAGAAGTGACAAGATTTGAGAATAGACAAGGTTAATAGATAGAAATATTTGTATAGAAAGGGAGGAAAAACAGAAGCTTTTGAAATTTCAAAGAACAGAGGGGATAGCTTTAAGGTGAGAGGAGCAAGTTTCTTTACGCAGAAGTGGGTACCTATAACATGCTGCCAGGGGTGGTGGCGGAGGTAGATATAATAGTGGTGAGGCCTTTAGATCGGCCCATCAGCGTGGTGGGTAAGAAACCAGGGTGACATTTCAGAATGGTTCAGAACTTGACTGAACGGTGAAAAGCAGTGAGTATTGGTGGAAGAGTTCTGCAAAACTTAGGGTCAAATTTAAGTAAAATGTCTAAAGTGCTAATCATGGGATCCCTACCATTTCTAGTTTGATCAGAAGCTATAAAATGATGAGATTGAATGATAAGCAAATTGGAGAGACATTTGAATCAGAAGGATGGGGCCAATATGTGAACAAGGTTGTGGCCACAAACAATAAAATGACTGGCATTTAATATTTAAACAAACAGAATGAGAACATTCATTCTCAGCTATTTCAACAACATTCCTTCAGCAGCTTGAAAATCAATTCATGTTGTTGTAGCTGAGAATGAAGTTAGCAATCTTCATTAGTCAACTCAATACTCAAAACAAAATGGCAAACTACCTGAGCAGAACAGTGAAAGCCTTATTGGAGGAGGAGTGAGATACCTTCCCAAAACCCATCTGGGGTTTTCACACTTCTCTACCTCTTGCCTGATGGGAAAAGGGAGAAGAAAGAGTGACTGAGGCAAAACTCGTCCTTGATTCTGTTGCTGGCCTTGCCGAGACCGCATGAGGTGTGGATGGAGTCAATGGTAGGGAGGTTGGTTTGCCTGATGGTCTGGGCTGCGTCCATATTTTTCTGCAATTTCTTGCGGTCTTGGATGGAGCTGTTTCCAAACCATGCTGTAATACATTCAGATAAAATGCTTTCTACGGCGCATCTGTTGGTAACAGTTGTTGGGGAATGTGCCGAACTCCCTAAACCTAACCTATTATGACTAAAAACAGTTCATTTTTTTCAGGACTATTCTTAGATCAGTTTAAATACGGTAATTTGAATTATCTAGTTGTGGACTACTGATTTTTTGCATCTGTTGCTTCACAATTAGAAACTACTTTTCTAGTTTGACAAAGTAGAAGACTTCATATTTGCTTACATTGGAAACCATTTGCTTGAGTAGTACACATCTGCTTAAACTGGAAGCATTGAAGAGAAGCAAGTTGGAAAGAATCTGTTACAGGAGAGCAGGCAAGCAGATCAGAAAGAATGATTGCGAGAACACGACAATGCACGAATGTAGGACCACACTCGCTGTAAATCATAAACTTGTAGATGCTAGAAATCTATAATAAACAGAGAAATATTCACCATCTTCCAAACTATATAACTTGTTTATATGCAGACACTGGCATGTTGTGATGGATCATGGTCGATCTAAGCACATTTATCTATCGGCCAAAGCCTCAACTTTTCTGCAAACCAACCTCCCGTCCATTCGTTTATAACTCTGTGTGTCTGACCATCCTGGCCTGGCACTGTGGCCCTCCTCAGGGGAACCGTCCCGTCCACCAAGGCCTCACGTGGAGGATACTGAAACAAAAAAACCTTTGAAAATATGTTAAACCTCCCTAATTATCAAAAACTCTTAAAATTGGATGGCACAGTAGCGCAGCGGTAGAGTTGCTGCCTTATAGCACCAGAGACCCGGGTTCAATCCTGACCATGGGTACTATCTGTACGGAAATTGTACATTCTGCCTGTGACCGTGTGGGTTTTCCACAGGTGTTCTGGTTTCCACCCACATTCCAAAGACATACAGGTTTGTAGGTTAATTGGCTTCTGTAAATCTCAGGTTTTCCATAGTGTGTAGGATAGTGCTAGTGTAGTGGGTGATTACGTGTCGGTAGTGTTATAATATGAGGTTGCCGTGAAAATGTGATCTAAATTTAATATATAAATATCAGTCATCAAATCTGTTAATGCAATGCATTGATTTTTATGCATACCAATTTGCTGCAGATATTGTTTACAAAACAAAACACATATGTGCCAGAGTAACACAGCAAGTTGGCAGCATCTCTGGAAAACATGGATAGGTGATGTTTCGGGTCAGGACCCTTTGTTAGACTCTGAAGAAGGGTCCTGACCCGAAACATCACATATCTATGCTATCTGACCCACTGAGTTACTCCAGCACTTTCTGTTCTGCATTGATTTTTTTATGCTATGTCTGCTTATACATTACTATTTTATTTGGAATGATCTGATGAATAAAAGCTTTAATTTATACAAATAATGAAAGCTAAAGATAAAAGAAGAGAATGGCTTCCACATTTGCACAAGCTCTGAGAAAATGCAAATAAAAACTCACCTGCAACTTGCATTGGCATGACAGAAACTTACATAATGCTGTAGTCTGTGGCTAGTTTCATATTGTAACCTAGATGACGGGGATGGTACTTACAGAAATAAACAGGAAACAAATGTCAGGTCAAGCCAGGCCACTCCAATATAACTGCCAAATTTCAGTTATAATGTGCCAATATAGCAAACTGATAAACAACTCACCTCGATAAACATGTGCTTGGATTATCAGCAGAACATAAATGCAGAGCAATGTGTAAGAAGGAACTGCAGATGCCGGTTTACACCGAAGACAGACACAAAATGCTGGAGTAACTCAGCAGAACAGGCAGCATCTCTGGAGAGAAAGAATGGGTGAAAATTTGGGTCGAGACCCTTCTTCAGACTCTTCAGACAAAATGCAGTTTACAAACTGCAGGATAACATTCAGGGGTTTTGTATATAGGCTTTAGATCTGATGCTACCTTATTCACTTTTCAACAACCTTTTAATTGTTTTCTCACAGTACGACTTGGTCCTACCTCTTTTTTTCCTAGTCAAGGTCGATAAGACCCATAGCATGTCAGCATCTGTAGTTCCATATGTGTACAGGTGGAACCTATCACAAGTTAGTGGGAAATGCAAGAAAGGAGATTGCAGGGGGCTTGACTAAGATCTTTATATCTTCTCTTGCCACAATAGCCAATGCTCCTCCTTTGTATAAGAAGGGAAAACATTATTATCCAGGAAATCTTACTCCTCTGATCAAGAAGCGAGCGAAGCAGAAAACTGAAAACTATAGGCCGGTTAGCCTGATTTTAGTGGTTGGTAAGATTTTAGACTCCATTATAAAGGATGTGGTTTCTGAGTACTTAGAAGCTCATGATAAAATAGGCCAAAGTCAGCATGGTTTTGTGAAGGGGAGATCTTGCCTGATGAACCTGTTGGAATTCTCTGAGGAAGTAAATAGCAGGATAGACAAAGGAGAGTCAGTGGATGGTGTTTATATAGATTTTCAGAAGGTCTTTGATAAGGTGCCACACTGGTGGCTGCTAAAGAAGATGTTAGCCCATGGTATCAGAGGGAAGGTACTATCATGAGTAGCAGGTTGGCTGGATGGCAGAAGGCAAAGAGTGGCAATAAAGGGGGCATTTTCTGGTCGGTTGCCAGTGACTAGCAGTGTTCCGCAAGGGTCGGTGCTGGGGCCGCTACTCTTCACGTTGTATATCAATGATTTGGATGATGGATTGAAGACTTTGTGGCCATGTTTGCAGATGATACGAAGATAGGTGGAGGGGCAGGTAGTGTGGAGAAAGCAGGGACTCTGCAGAAGGACTTGGACAGATTGGGAGAGTAAGCAGATGGAATACAATGTAGCAAAGTGTGGAGTCATGCATTTTGGTCGAAGGAATAAAGGTGTAGATTATTTCCGAAAAATCAGAAAGTGGAGGTGTAAAAGGACTTGGAAGTGCTGGTCCCAAAAAGTTCATTTGCAAATCGAAGGCAAATGGAATCCCAGCATTTATTTCAAGAGGGTTAGAATATAAAAACAGAGATAGACAATAGACAATAGGTTCATGAGTAGGCCATTCGGCCCTTTGAGCCAGCACTGCCATTCAATGTGATCATGGCTGATCAACCTCAATCAGTATCCCGTTCTAGCCTTCTCCCTGTATCCCCTGACTGCGCTATCTTTAAGAGCCCTATCAAGCTCTCTCTTGAAAGTATCCAGAGAACCGGCCTCCACTGCCCTCCAAGGCAAATAATTCCACAGACTCACAACTCTGTGTGAAAAAGTATTTCCTCATCTCCGTTCTAAATGTCTTACCCCTTATTCTGGCCCCTGGTTCTGGACTCCCACAACATCAGGAGCATATTTCCTGCCGGTATGTCTCAATAAGATCCCCTCTCATCCTTCTAAATTCCAGAGTATACAAGCCCAGCCGCTCCATTCTCTCAGCATATGACAGTCCCGCCATCCCGGGAATTAACCTTGTGAACCTGCGCTGTACTCCCTCATTAGCAATGAATGACCTTCCTCAAATTAGGGGGCCAAAACTGCACACAATACTCCAGGTATGGTCTCACTAGGGCCCTGTACAACTGAAGAAGGATCTCTTTGCTCCTATACTGAACTCCTCTTGTTATGAAGGCCAACATGCCATTCACTTTCTGCACTGCCTTCTGTACCTGCATGCTTACTTTCATTGACTGATGAACAAGGACCCCCAGATCCCGTTGTACTTCCCATTTTCCCAACTTGACACCATTTAGATAATAATCTGCCTTCCTGTTTTTGTTACCAAAGTAGATAACCTCACATTTATCCACATTAAACTGCTTCTGCCATGCATCTGCCCACTCACCGAACCTGTCCAAGTCACCCTGCATTCTCATAGCATCCTCCTCACAGTTCACACTGCCACCCAGCTTTGTGTCATCTGCAAATTTGCTAATGTTACTTTGAATCCCTTCATCAAAATCATGTATATTGTACATATTGTAATGCTGAGGCTTTATAAGGCACTGATCAGACCGCATTTAGAGTATTATGAGCAGTTTTGGGCCCCATGTCTGAGAAAGGATATGCTGGCATTGAAGAAGGTCCAGAGGAGGTTTACGAGAATGATTTCAGGAATGATTGGGTTAACATATGATGAGGGTTTAATGACACTGGGCCGGTATTCGATGGATTTTAGAAGGATGTCGAAGAACCTTGGAGGGGGCGCTGCACTGCAGCAGCCTCTACCTACAGCCTGTCTGTTATTTCAATCTTTTTAATTTTATTTTTAGTTAGTCTAAGGTTTTGTGTTGGGGGAAACTTTAACTTTTCTATGTGGGGGAGGGGGGCAGGGTAAGGGGGAAACTGTTTCCCAGTCTCTTCCTGGCGGGGATGCGACTATTGGGGCTGCTACAGCGGCGGCACAGCGCTGGAGTCACTGCGGAGCGGGCGATGTCTACCTGGGTCGCCGTTTGGAGCTCCGGAGCGTTGGGCCGCTGCTCCAACATCGTGGAGCTCTGGTGCGGAGAGCTTCCAACGCGGGCGGCGCTGAACAACATCGTGGAGTCCTGGGGCGCCTTGCAGAGGGCCTACAGCAGCAGTCTCCACTTGGCGCGGCCTGCGGACTTTGGAAGCCGCCGACTCTGGTAGGAGGGGGCCGACTCTGGTGTCCACGCCGCTGAGGACGTCCCGCAGCCCCGACGTCGGACTTGTATCACCTCGGCGAGCGGTCCTGGACATCGGGCCGCCCGTAGCTGCAACTGCGGAGGGCTTGGGGAGGCCCTGACCACGAGGAACAGTGGAGGAAGAGACTGACTTTGGTGCCTTCCCACACAGTGGGAAACTTTGATTCTGCTGTGTGGGGATGTTTTATGTCAAATTCTATAGTGTGTTGTGTTCTTTATACCCTTTCTGGCTTAATCCCTCCCTTCACCACCTCCAGTTTAAATTCCAGTTGGAATATTTTGGAGGACCCAAGAACCAAGAACCAAGAACCAAGAACCAAGAACCTCATTGAAACTTACCAAACAGTGAAAGGCCTGAATAGAGTGAATGTGGAGTGGATGTTGCCACTAGTGGGAGAATCTAGGACCCGAGGCCATAGCCAGAGAATAAAAGGATGTACTGTTAGAAAGGAGATGAGGAATTTCTTTAGTCCAAGGGTGGTGAATCTGTGGAATTTATTACAGAAGATTGTGGAAGATATTTTTAAGGCAGAGATAGATAGATTCTTGATTAGTATGGGTGTCAGGGGTTATGGGGAGAAGGCAGGAGAATGAGGTTTGAGAGGGAAAGATAGATCAGCCATGATGGAATGCGGAGTGGACTTGATGGGCCGAATGACAGCACCATCCTTCAGAACATCTCGTCAACACAAGAGGAATAGATCAGGTAAACGCACCAATTCTCTTGCCCAGAGTAGGGGAAATCGAGAACCAGAGGACATAGGTTTAAGATGAGGGAGGAGGTATTTAACAGGAACCTGAGGAGTAACTTTTGCACACAAAGAGTAGTGGGCGTATGAATCGGGCTATTGGAGGAGATAGTTAAAGTAGGTACTATTGCAACATTTTAGACGCATTTAGTTGTGGATAGGATGGGTTTGGATGGATATGGGCCGAGCGCGGGCAGGTGGACGAATGTAGATGGGGCACGTTGGTCAGCATGGACCAGTTGACCCGATGGGCCTGTTTACACACTGTATGACTCTATGACTATAACCAGTGGTAATAGTTAACATGATTTGGCCCAATGTTAACAGGAAATTAATACACAAACTAACTTTCTCTTCAGCTTTACAAATGAAGGGTAGCGTTTGCCAAAATATCCCATCTGCATCATTACACTAATAAGGTCAGAATATGGAAGCAGCAAAGGCCATCAACTCCATTGGAATGTCATTGTTATCGGGGTTCCATGATGCTAGGTTTGGTAAAACTCTGCATTTGTCTCACTTTCATTACCCTCCTGGAATTAGGCTCTTCGATCCACATTTGAGGTCTGGAGCCGAATGGTCTTAGTGAAAACTAACCTGGGCTTTAGTGTGCAGGTTGTTGGTGAGTTGTCAATATCTATTGAGGAATCAATTGCAGTGATTTTCCAGAATTGTACAAAATGCAGGCTTTGCCTTTCATTTGGAAGTAGTGCTCAAAGAGTAAATGCCTCCGCACATCCAGTGGCTTGGTTTCTGCCAAAGTCTTCAGAAGAGTTGTATGTCTAGATCACAAGGCAGTCATCATCTGCCTAAACATCCCACAAAAAGCTTCTCTTTGGATCACAAGCAAAGGAAGATCTTGGAACATCTATTCTCTCCAAGTATTTTGAGGGAATCTGCCATTAATATAATAAATGGAGGGAAATATATATATTTTTATAAAACAATACAATTTCAGTAAATTGCAGTCAAATGTAAAGCTTCTTGATGCTGATTATTTCTGTGCATGTACCAGAGAGCCCACTTTACACCATAATAGCAGTAATTATGCAGTGATAATAGCAGACTGTCATGTTATTCCTGAGTGGCAGGAGCTTCAGCATTCCCAGCTGAGTTCCAGGATTTCTAATGTTGATATTTTTGCTGAAGGGGAATGCCAAGGCACCTGAGGAATTTGAACACATTGAACCACAACGTGGCTGCTTTCCAAGCACAGGCAATTATAAACTGAGCAAGAACAATTATGTTGGCAAAGGCACACACACTTTGGATGCCTCCCCAGTCACTCCATCTGTACTTTTCATTGAAAGGCTGATGCTGCTGTGATTTAAGCAGCAAATGTCAATGAACTTTAATGACATACAAATAACAACAAAGAACTAACTATGCACTGATATTAAGTAGTCACCCTTTCTTTTTCTTTGTGATATTTTTCCCAATGGATTTTCTGGGCTTGGTACTTCAATAAGTATCCCGATACGCCTTCAGCTAGGTTGTTGTAAGCAAAGATACTAGAGGAGCCTTTGGTTGTAAGCATGCTATGGTATTGAAAGCAGACAGCAGTAATAGACAACAGCAAGCAACTCCGACCCTGGAAAGGTTGAACAGTGATGGCAACAGTCTGAGGGGTTTAACCTTCGGTTGCTAGAATAGGGGCTAGGGCAAAAGAATTGTCTCAGAACCAATGGTACAAAGAGAGATGTTGATCGAGTGAGTTGATGGAAGTTACATATTTCCCAATGCCAGAGGACATTTCCTGAGACTAGGATGACAGCATGAAGCACACAGTTGCCACAGAAGCTTTTAAGCCTGAGTCAAACAACATAAATGACAAATGATTAAAGTCCACATGGCCAGTGCCTGCTTTCTGATGTTGATATAGGGAGCTCTTAGTTTAGTGTTTAGAGACAGCTCTCAGAACTCTGCTTCGGGTGACATCGCAGCATTGAATGGAGCTTCAACTGAGTTAGAAGGACTTTGAGCGTTTCAATGAATGCAGAAATCTGCTCTATTGCCAGTGCCCTGGGGAATTTCTGCACCAGCTGGTACCAGGGACTCACCTGAGCAGGTATCCAGTGCTGGATTCCAAAGCCCAGGCAGGTCCCCTATGAATTACGACGAAGTAGCCTCACAAGCACTTTGAAAGTCTGCGTCTGCGAGAATGGCCAGTATCCCTTGAGGCCAAGTATGTGGGTCTAAAATCAAAAGAGTACCATGTAGATGTGTGGTGTACACTGTTCTACATGTCCTGAGTCTCACTCTTTTCTCTTCCAATTGATTTTTGATTTTTGTCGAGCTGGAAAGGGTGCAGAGAAGATTTTTGAGGATGTTGCCAGGTCTGACCAATAGGGTGGGATTAAGCAGGCTCGGACTCTATACGTCAAAGCACAGCAGGATGAGGACTGATTTTATAAAGGTGTACAAAATCATGAGAGGAATAGATCAGGTAAACGCAGAGTCTCGTGCCCAGAGTAGGGGAATCAAGAACTAGAGGACATCAGTTTTAGGGAAGGGGGGAAAGGAACCCCCTTCAGAAAGGAACCTGAGGGGTAACATTTTTTTTTACAGAGTGTTGGTGTGTGTATGGAACAATCTGCCGGAGGAGATAGTTGAGGCAGGTACTATCACAATGTTTAAGAAACATATAGACAGGTACACGGATAGGACAGATTTAGAGGGATATGGGCCAAATGCAGGCAGGTGGAACTAGTATTGAGGGGACATGTTGGTCGGTGTGGGCAAGTTAGGTCCAAGGGCCCGTTTCCATGTGGTATGACTCTATGATTGAAATTGAATCACATAATGCAGAATAATGTGGTACTGCATGATCTAATTATTTACCTCATTTCTGCACACATTCTGCCAGTGGATGTTATATTTAATTCTTTTTCACTTTTGCATGTCTTGGAGACATATTTAAATAAATATTCAGTATAGTTTGACTGTTGGTAATGGAATCAAAAGTTCAAGCTAGATGTCAAAGATTTATTCTATATACAATTAATTAACACCAAATAAAATGTAAATATGTATCAGCACAAAAATATAAATATAGATCTTTCCTGCAACATATGGCATTGTACATATTATTAAAAACATTAATGAATGAGATTGTTATGCACTGAAGAAATGATAGTCATTTTCAACTGTTGGCTGCCCCGACTCATCTGAGAAATGTGGGCTGACAGGTAAACATTGGTAGAGAGTGAAGATCAATAGGACATCTCAGCCATCCCATTTATGACCTTGTCTTGCCTTTAACCAGTGAGCTGTACATTACACCCAAGAAACTGCAGATGCCAGTTTTCAACAAAAAACACTAAGTGCTGGAGTTAATCAGGGCGGCACGGTGGCGCACACTGCAGCACAGTGGTGCAGCGGTGGTGTTGCTGCCTTACAGCACCAGAGACCCAGGTTCAATCCTGATTACGAGTGCTGTCTGTACGGAGATTGTACGTTCTCTCCGTGACCACGTGGGTTTTCCCCAGCAGCTCCGGTTTCCTCCCACAGTCCAAAGACGTACAGGTTTATAGGTTAATTGGATTCGGTAAAGGTTGTAAAATGTCCCTAGTGCGTAGGATAGTAGTCTTGTACGGGGATCGCTGGTCGACGCGAACTCGGTGGGCTAAAGGGCCTGTTTCTGCACTGTATCTCTAAATTCCGTGGGTCAGGCAGCATTTATGAATTTGCTATGAGAATGCAGGGTGACTTGGACAGGTTGGGGGAGTGGGCAGATGCATGGCAGATGAAGTTTAATGCGGATAAATGTGAGGTTATCCACTTTGGTAGTAAAAACAGGAAGGCAGATTATTATCTAAATGGCGTCAAGTTGGGAAAAGGGGAAATACAACGGGATCTGGGGGTCCTTGTTCATCAGTCTATGAAAGTAAGCATGCAGGTACAGCAGGCAGTGAAGAAAGTGAATGGCATGTTGGCCTTTATAACAAGAGGAGTCGAATATAGGAACATAGAGGTCCTTCTGCAGTTGTACAGAGCCCTAGTGAGACCACACCTGGAGTATTGTGTGCAGTTTTGGTCCCCTAATTTGACGAAGGACATTCTTGCTATTGAGGGAGTGCAGCGTAGGTTTACAAGGTTAATTCCCGGGATGGCGGGACTGTCATATGCTGAGAGAATGGAGCAGCTGGGCTTGTACACTCTGGAGTTTAGAAGGATGAGAGGAAATCTCATTGAAACATATAAGATTGTTAAGGGTTTGGACACGCTAGAGGCAGGAAACATGTTCCTGATGTTGGGGAAGTCCACAGTTTAAGAATAAGGAGTAAGCCATTTAGAAAGGAGACAAGGAAACACTTTTTCTCTCAGAGAGTTGTGAGTCTGTGGAATTCTCTGCCTCAGAGGGCAGTGGAGGCAAGTTCTCTGGATGCTTTCAAGAGAGGGCTAGATAGGGCTCTTAAAAATAGCAGATTCAGGGCATATGGGGAGAAGGCAGGAATGGGGTACTGATTGGGGATGATCAGCCATGATCACATTAAATGGTGGTGCTGGCTCGAAGGGCCGAATGGCGTACTCCTGCACCTATTGTCTATTGTCTATTTCTGGAGAACATGGATTTTGGGTCAGGACCCTTCTTCAGACAGATTGTAGTAGGACGGGGGTGAAAGCCGGAAGGGGGGGTGGGGTGGGAAATAAAGCCAGGCAATTGATAGGTGGCTACATGTGAGAGGGGGTTGATTGACAAATGAGTGGACAATGGACAGAGATGAAAAGGAGACAAAAGGCTGTGAGATGAGGAGAGAAAAGGCTGATTTGTGACTACAGAGAAAAGGGATGTAGGTGGAAGGGTAGGGAGGGGGGTTGGGGGAAAGGGGTCTGGGAGGGGGTATGGGGGTGGCACAGTGGGCAAAATAGGTGCATATATTTGCTCGTTTCAGGCATGGGCCATTTCAAATATGCACATTAGGGTTACAAAATAATGACTGGAATTTAATTATAATTTTACAATGGGTTGGAGCTTGCACTTGTGGAGAAGGAGGGAAAACAACACAACCCAGTCCAGCTGCAAAAGCTTAACGGACCAGTTTCCGTTTCACTACATATCAAGTCTAACCCGCTGAGAATTTCCAGCTCTTTCTATTTTGCATCCGTACAATTCGACGTAAAGTTTCAATACTGCAAATTGAGAGTTTCAAACATGTATACTTTTTGTATTTTGCAACTTCCGGAAAATACATACACCTACATAGAAATGCAGCAGCAATACATTACTTAATGTGCAAGTGTTTTGTAGATATGGCATAATCACTGGTCAAAGCGGTCGTTATATTAAATAACTCATTCTCGTAGCAAGTAATTTACCAAACCGCTCATTCACTTCTCAAGCTTTATTCTGATGGTCCAACCCAATAAACTGATCGGGAAAGGTTAAGAAAACAGTTAGTCGCCCTGCCCCAATTTTTGTTTGTGTTGTTTTAATTCAAATGTTGGAAACCAACGGGCTTGACACTAAGATCTAGAGCACAGACATGGTTCTTTGATGTGGGAATGAATAGAATACCAGGTAAAATGTCAATGCTTAGATGTTGATGAGTGATAAGATAGTGGCAAAACCTCGGGTTAAAAATATTCAACATGCAAAGCATTCACTGAAGTGAAATAAAGAAACAGGAAGGATGTTTACCAATTAAATATGCCGGTAGCATTCTGATTTTGCAGACGAGAGAAATAACTGTGTCCTTGATCATTCAATTTAATTCATAAAAACAAAAGCACTTATATTTAGTATCTACTTAGTAACTCTGAATGGGTTTGCAAAGATCCTGTTCGCAAGGCTTTAACCTATACTAGGCTACTATAAACACTAATAACTCTTTTATTTTTCATCAATCGGAAAAGTCCTCGGCACCTGATGAGCGGAGGGGGACTCTGAGTAAGATGGCCAAAAATCACAGCCGTACGTGGTAGCGTTTTTATAAAATCAATATAAAATGCAAACAGGAAATGGTCAAGATTAGACTTTTAATTATATAGAAGCAAGGCAGCACTAATTAGTCAAGGCAGCTCTAATTAGGCAAGGCAGCTCTAATTAGGCAAGGCAGCTCCCTTTAGCACTTTCAAAACCAGAGGCAAGGCAGCTCGCTTTAGCACTTTCAAAACCAAAGGCAAGGCAGCTCGCTTTAGCACTTTCAAAACCAAAGGCAACACAGCTTGCTTTAGCACTAGCGCAGGAAGTGGTCAAGATCAGACTTTTAGTAATATAGATTACTGCACCATTACTGATAACGTCAGCTAATGCATTGCAAATCATTAAGGTTAAACAAGAAAAAAAATACTCAAAATAATTTCCTGATGGCTTTCAGGGTAAAAGTGTGATTTTATAAGATGCGGATCACAAAGGTCACAGCTTTGATTATCATTCTAGGCCAAGTAAAATAATCTCACAAGAATTGCAGGGAATCTACAAGGCTCCTTATATAGCTAAGAGAAAAAATCAGCCACATTCGTAAATTATATCCACTCCTCAAAAGGATTTGTGTTGACTAGAAGTGAAGACTGGGCAGGCTTTCTTATGATGCTTTAGCTGAATTTCGTGTTGGTATTTATAGTCGAGATTCACACATTTGATGAAAACTATTTGCTTGTATCTATAATACAAATGAACACACCCAAGAATGGAAGGGACAAACAACTTGCATTGAACTCGTATGGAATGGGGACACAAGAAATTACAGATTCTGGAATCTTGAGCAACGCAAAAAGTGTTGGGGACAGGCAGCATCTGTGGAGGGAATGGGCAGACGATATTTCAGGCCAGGTCCTTTTTCAAATTGGGGATCATTCTTCAGAAATGAAGAATGGGACCAGCTGCTTGTTCTCCTCTTGTGTTAGCCTCCACAGTTTACATCGAGCCTCCAATAATTCAGGCACGGAAATCACTATCAAAACATGGGTGGGACACTATTTCTTGGCTGCCGTGCGCACATGCACACACTCACATACACATGCGAGGCTTCAGCCGTTGGCCCTGTGGACGGTAATTAATGATGGGTCAGTCGCCGAAAACCTCGCATAAATGGGACAGGCCCTTTAGTTTCCCATCGAGTCTTCAGAACCTCCGCCTTCCAGATAGAGAACCGCATACCTGGCAGTGACCCGGTCCCGGTTCCCTCTGCTCATCGTGCGCTGACTCCATGCTGTACCGAATCACCCCCGAGTCAAGCGGCGCACTGGGCTGGAGGAGAGAGCGAGATGCATTAGTGCGAGGCTTGGGCCGTGGGCTTGAATCGGCCCGTTCACGGGGTCTTTCATCGGCCGGCGGAGGCTTCATCATCGGGAGCCTTGATCGCCTCGATGCAGCAGTTTGATTTTAAGCCCGTGACGGGCGTTGAAAGGCCCCGCGAATGGGCCGATTCAGCCCTTAGAAAGCAGCTAATATAGTCCAGATGGCAAAACATGGGGGGGATCGTCCCCCACCTCTCAAAGCAGGGAGGACGTGTGTGTGTGTGTCCCCCCCAGGATTTCCGCCCCTGCAATAATTTGTCCCTGATCTTTTTTTTAGGTTGCAAGTCACAGAGTTGCTGCCAATCCTTTCCCAACCTGTATCTTTAAACTGCCTTTTAGTTTCTACTCATCCTCCTTACTCTATGAGCATTTGAACTGATTGAGGCCTGATCTTCAATGCTATAATGGGAAAAAAAAAATCAATCCATATCTTTGATAGCCTATCACCATCTTCCAGGGTTTCAACAGTGTTGAAAACATGGAGTTTTGTTTTACAATATTTTTCTTTCAGATGTGACTGGCAAGAAATGCCACAACCAGGATCTGAATATTGAATTATGAAACAGGAAAAGTTACTTATATTTTTTTTAAAAAGCATCAGTGAATTGTTTTATTTAATGCTCTTTTTGTTTTTGAGTTAATGATTGTTAATAAAGTGGTAATTTTTAAATATCAATATATATGTTGATAGCAAAAAGTTCAACCTATGATTTGTCATATAGGCAAACTTTGAAAATGTTCATTTAAATAAGCACCAGTTTTTTTTTAATGTTATGCATTTTAAGATTTGAGTGCAAAGAAAATAACTTGATAAAATGACTCATAATAAGAAATAATTGTCACAGAAATGTGATTATTTGTACTTCCCTAGAAAATTAATGTATCAGGAGCAGTCTGATGCATTACCACTTTATGATCCATTAGTACATGCCCTTTCTCACATTCATCATCACTCTAGTCATTTCATTTATAACTTCCAATATGTAGAATAAATATCTTCATTTTACCAGCAAAATATCAACATGAATCTCCATCATTTTCTCTTAGATGTACACCAAAGAGCTTTAAAGATGATACCCATGATTTCTACCTCCCACAGCTTACACCCCACAACATAGACTATTTTTATCTTCATCTCTCTAAACTGTACTCACCCTGGTCGACACCCACTCACAGAAGTGGAAATAGCTGACACGTTCCTTCAGCAGCACAAGGTCACATGTATCTGGGACAGGGAGTTTGCCCTAGCTGCTGTCAGAAGATATGTCCAGTTTAGTTCCTTCAATATTAAAAACAAACATTTGACATAAGGTCTTTGACCTGACACACTAACTGCGCCCTTTTCCGCAAATGCTGATTGACCTGCTAAATAATTCCAGCATCTTCTGGGTTTTTTTTATTTTGGATTAGCAGCATCCATCTATGTACTTCACCATAAACTCCTGTCAATTGTAACTCTTTGTCCCACTGAACTAATTTTTAATCCAATGCCACTTTGCCTTGCATCCCTTGGACTTTACTTTCCTAATACATCTGCCATGTGGAACTTTGCAAGAATACATTCTCATAGAATCATATACATTTACAGCAGAAAGAGGGGGACATTCAGCCCAAGGTGTTCACACTAAATAAAACCTCAGCCTTCCCATCTTTAGATTCACAATCTTACACGAGCCTCTGCAGATACCATAAATGTTTTTTCTGCCTCCTCCCCTCATCAGTCACTGACTTCCAGATACTCAAGTGAAGAATCTTTTTCTTTACCTCCCCTCTAACCTCCCTGCCAATTAACTTTAAGCATACTCCTTCGACATAGATCTTTCTGTTAAAGAATATAGATCCTGCAAGATCTCTCATCAATTTAATCTCCTCGCCTCCCTGGAGGCCCTCAAACTTAATTTTTCAAACCTGGTAACATCCTGATAAATCCATAGTGCACCATCCCTGGTGTGGTAACCAAAACTGTGCAGTGACAATAGACAATAGGCAATAGGTACAGGAGTAGGCCATTTGGTCCTTCGAGCCAGCACCACCATTCAATGTGATCATGGCTGATCATCCCCAATCAGTTCCTGTCTTCTCCCCATATCCCCAGACTTCCACTATTTTTAAGAGCCCTATCTAACTCTCTCTTGAAAGCATCCAGAGAACCTGCCTCCACTGCCCTCCGAGGCAGAGAATTCCACATACTCACCACTCTCTGTGAGAAAAAGCGTTTTCCTCGTCTCCATTCTAAATGGCTTACTCCTTATTCTTAATCTGTGGCCCCTGGGTCTGGACTCCCCCAACATCGGGAACATGTTTCCTGCCTCTAGCGTGTCCAAGCCCTTAACAATCTTATGTGTTTCAATGAGATCCCCTCTCATCCTTCTAAACTCCAGTGTACAAGCCCAGCTGCTCCATTCTCTCAGCATATGACAGTCCCGCCATCCCGGGAATTAACCTTGTAAACCTACGCTGCACTCCCTCAATAGCAAGAATGTCCTTCGTCAAATTAGGGGACCAAAACTGCACACAATATTCCAGATGTGGTACACTAGTACAAACTGCAGAAGGACCTCTTTGCTCCTATATCCAACTCCTCTTGTATTAAAGGCCAACATATCATTTGCTTTCTTCACTGCCTGCGGTACCTGCATGCTTACTTTCACAGACTGATGATCAAGGACGCCCAGATCCCGTTGTACGTCCCCTTTTCCCAACTTGACGCCATTTAGATAGTAATCTGCCTTCCTGTTTTTGCTACCAAAGTGGATAACATCACATTTATCCGTATTAAACTTCATCTGCCATGCATCTGCCCACTCCCCCAGCCTGTCCAAGTCACTCTGCATTCTCATAGCGCCCTCCTCACAGTTCACATTGCCACCCAGCTTTGTGTCATCTGCAAATTTGCTAATGTTACTTTGAATCCCTTCATCCAAATCAGTGATGTATATTGTAAATAGCTGGGGTCCCAGCACTGAGCCTTGCGGTTCCCCACTAGTCACTGCCTGCCATTCTGAAAGGGACCCGTTAATCCCTACTCTTTGTTTCCTGTCTGACAACCACTTCTCTATCCATGTCAGCACTCTACCTCCAATACCATGTGCCCTAATTTTGCCCACTAATCTCCTATGTGGGACCTTATCAAATGCTTTCTGAAAGTCCAGGTACACTACATCCACTGGCTGACCTTTGTCCATTTTCCCATTTACATCTTCAAAAAATTCCAGATGATTAGTCAAGCATGATTTCCCCTTCGTAAATCCATGCTGACTCGGACCGATCCTGTTACTGCTGCCCAAATGTTCGGCTATCTCATCTTTTATAATTGACTCCAGCATCTTCCCCACCTCCGATGTCAGGCTAACTGGTCTATAATTCCCTGTTTTCTCTCTCCCCCCTTTCTTAAAAAGTGGGATAACATTAGCTACCCTCAATTCCACAGGAACTGATCCTGAGTCTATAGAACATTGGAAAATTATCACCAATGTATCCACGATTTCTAGAGCCACTTCCTGGGATGCAGACCGTCAGGCCCTGGGGATTTATCAGTCTTCAGTCCCATTAGTCTATCCAACACCATTTCCTGCCTAATGTGGATTTCCCTCAGTTCCTCCGTCACCCAAGTGCCTTAACAAATATTTGTATTGATTGATTGAATGAAAAATACAGCAATGGAAACAGGCTCTTTGGCCTAGCGAGTCCACACAGACCATTGATCACACTAGTTCCATGTTATCCACCTATCCTATCAACTCTCTACACACTGGGGGCAATTTACAGAGGGTCGAATAATCCACCAAACCAGTTCTGCCTCAATGCCCCAACTCTTGAATTCTGTGCTTTAACTGACAGGAAGGAATCCCAAAAACATTTGTAACCACTTTATCACCTGTCCTGCTAACTTGAAGGATCTCTGGACATATATCCAACATCCCTCTGATCACCTACATTCCCTGCTATATCTGATATGCCCTTTTCTTGTTTACACCACATGCATAATCTCATCCATCTACAGACTGACTTTCTTGTACCACTTTTATGCTCACCCTAATTAACTCTTTGAAAACATCACCACCCAGATTTGCGATTTCCTCACTTTCTTGGGAAGATATTTAGTCTGAACTTTCACTTTCATTGCCTTGAAGCATCTCACGACATGAACTCTAATATATCTTCAACTTCCTTTATTCACAATACTCTTTCAGCAAACACAGGGCCTGGTCAATGGAGAACTTAATTCCTGGTTTACATCTTGCCCTTTTCTGTAGCAATGCTAAATATTCCAGAATTATAATTGCCAGCCCCAAAATGCTCCCCCACTGGCACCTTTGCTTTTTGACCTGGTTTATTCTCTAAAATCAAGTCCCTCTCTAGCTGACGTATTACATACTGATTTCAATTTTGTCTTGAGTGTACTTCATGAATTCTGAAACCTTCATACCCTTTACTCTGTTTATTATTCGTGTTGATGTTACAGGAGGCTGAAATTCCCAACTGTTAGTCCTTTTGGTTCTGCACTTTGGCTAATTCCTCTTCCAACTTCCTCAGTTTGAGTACCCATGGCACACTCCCAGTAAGTTGATTGACCTTTTTGTTACTCAATTCAATCCATAATGACCGTATTGTTGATATTTCCAAAAGTTATTATTGTTCCCTCGACAGATATTGTCATTCCTCTTTCTAGTTTGCATCCCAGTTTATTTACATAGATTGCAAACCACAAAATCTGAAAGGTTGAGCTGCCTTTCCTGCCCTTGTGTAAGTTATGTTTCAGTAATAGCTACAGTGTCATAACTGCACAGGTTTACCTGTACCTTCAATATCTGACCTTCATTTCTTAGACTCCTTGTATTGAAGTATAAACAATTCAGGATGGCCATCCCATCGAAGAAGGGTCTCAACCTAAAACATCATATATTCCTTTACTTCAGAGATGTTGCCAGACCCGCAGAGGTACTCCAGCTTTTTGTATAAATCACCGGTTCCTCGCTCCCCTCCATTGAGTCTGTCCAAAGCAAGCGCTGTCTGCGGAGGGCGCTCAGCATCGCCAAGGACTGCTCTCACCCCAACCATGGACTGTTTACCCTCCTACCATCTGGGAGGCGCTACAGGTCTCTCCGTTGCCGAACCAGCAGGTCGAGGAACAGCTTCTTTCCGGCGGCTGTCACTCTACTCAACAACGTACCTCGGTGACTGCCAATCACCACCCCCCCCCTTATTATTATTTATTCAAATCGTTTGCTATGTCGCTCTTCAAGGGAGATGCTAAATGCATTTTGTTGTCTCTGTACTGTACACTGACAATGACAATTAAAAGTGAATCTGAATCTGAATATATCTTCAGTGTAAATCAGCATCTGCTGTCCCTTCCTGTTTTTTTCCAGTTTTTTTTTTTCTTTGATTGTTAAGCTCATTTATTATAATCCTATCTTCCATATTCCATTTTGTTTTTCTCCCTTCTTCCTGTTCTCCTTTGGCAGTCCCTCCTGATCACAACTTGTAGGTCACTGATGTACTATACTCAAGGTGAGGATAAATTTAAGAACATTGCAAATGCTGGAGACTGGAAATAAGAACAGAAAATACAAAGATAAATTTAGCACATCTGTGAAAACGAAACAATTAATGCCGCAGGTCAAAAACTCTTCATCATATACTTTAAGTTCCAGAAGGAGGAAGTATAAATCTTCAGTTTAAGTCTGGTTAGAGGAAAATAGTGGTCAGACAAACTTCAAGGCACATAGAAATAAATGGTATATTGGCCTTTATTACAAGAGGATGACTGCAAGAGCAAAGATTTCAACTGCAGTTATAAAGAGTACTGCATACAGGTCAGATCCACCTGCCCATGGAAGGTTCAAGAGATTGATTCCTGGGCAGGGGGTTATCCTGAGGAGAAATTAAGCAGACTGGGCTTGTACTCTCAAGAGTTTAGAAGAATGAGGGAGCATCTCACACAAGTTCATGTTCACAAGTTATAGTAGAATTAGGCCATTCGGCCCATCGAGTCTACTCCGCCATTCAATCATGGCTGATCTCTGACTCCTATTCCCATTTTCCTGCCTTCTTCCCGAAACCCTTGACACCTGTTCTAATCAAGAATTTGTCTATCTCTGTCTTTAAAATATCCATTGACTTGGCCTCCACAGCCCTCTGTAGCTAATCCACAGATTAACTACCCTCTGACTAAAGAAGCTCCTATTCATCTCCTTTCTAAAAGTGCGCCCTTTAATTCTGAGGCTATGACCTCTGGTCCTAGGGTCCGGTAGGCGGCGCGGCTCTGGCCAGCAGCGGCCTCTGCAGTCTGTCCGCGTTTTTATTATTTTCTGTCTGTGTTTTTATGTAGTTTTTGTTATTTTTTGTTGGGGTGTGTGTGTGGGGGGATGGGGGTGGGGTGGGAGGGGGGGGGAAACTTTTTAAATCTCTCCCTGCACTGGAGACCCGACCTTTTTCTCGTCGGGTTTCCGTTGTCGTTGGGGCCGCAACGAGGAGCGGCCTCCAACGGGAAGAAGCCGGGGACTCTGGTGCCGACTCACCGTTGCCGTCGCGGAGCTGGCCGAGACCGGAGCGGGTGGAGCGGTGGAGGAGCGCTGCCGCTGCCGCTGCCGCTGCTGCTGCTGCTGCTGCTGCTGCTGCTGCTGCTGCCGATGCCGCTGCCGAGTCGGAGGCTGCTGCTGCGGGTCTGCGGACGGCGGCGCCGGGGAGCCCGCGGATCCCTGGAGGGAGACCGCTTTTCGGGGCTCCTGCAACGGCGAATTCTCCCGCCCGTGTTGCGGGGTCGAAGAGCTCCTGGAGCGGGGCCTGACACCACTGCCCCGCGCGGCTGGAATGGCCGCGGAACTTTGCGAGCGCACACCGGGGGCTCCAACACCAAGACCCGGTGTGCGACCTCGCACCACCCGGCGTGGCTTCAATGGCCGCGGGACAATCGCCATCGCCAGCCGGGGGCTTTGACTTTGACTCTGACATCGGGGGGGGGAGAGTGCAGTGGAGAGATAAGTTTTTTTTGGCCTTCCATCACAGCTATGTGATGGATGTTTATGTAAAATGTAATTATGTTGTGTCTGGGGTCTATTTGTGTGTAATGTATGGCTGCAGAAACGGCATTTCGTTTGGACCTCTAGGGGTCCAAATGACAATTAAATTGACTCTTGACTCTTGACTCTTGACTCTAGACTCACCCACCAGTGGAAGCATCCTTTCCACATCCACTCTATCTATGCCTTTCATTATTCTGTAAGTTTCAATGAGGTCACCCCTCAACCTTCGGCGAATGCAGGCCCAGTTCTGCCAAATGCTCATCATATGCTCACCCACTCATTATTGGAATAATTCTTGTAAACCTCCTCTGAACCCTCTCCAGAGGCAGCGCATCCTTTCTCAGATATGGGGCCCAAATTTGCTCACAGTACTCCAAATGCAACCTGACCAGCGCATTATAGAGCCTCAGCATTACATCTCATTGGAACAAATAAAATTCTTATGGCACTTGGAAAGGTAGATGTGGGAACAATGTGTGCCCTGCTGGGTCATCTACAACTAATGATCACAATGAGTCAAACAAGGGCAATCATTCAGGATTAAAATGGGAAGAAATTCCTTCACCCTCAGGGTGGTGAACCTTTGTAATTCTCTACCTAAAGGGATGGTAGCAGAAGAGTTGCTAAGTATATTTGAGACAGAGATAGATAGATGTTTGGATATTGAAAGCCAGAGCAGTCACATCAAGCTGAAAGGCCTACTATTTCTTATGTACTTACATTCATTATATGTATGCAGGTTTGCTCCCTTCCCCAAAATATGGGCTACCACAAATTGCTTTCACGTGGCAATTCTTGAAGAACCCAGAGCACTTCATGAATTAAAAAAAACTTCAACTCACTCAGTGTCCGTGGTCACCGGTAACAAGAGGTGGTTCTCTTAGTCATGAAGCCTGATGACTATGATTTCGAGGGAGCACACTTGTCTAGCCATCTTTATCAGTTAACATTTTCTTGAAGGATCGATCTTGGTAGACAAAGGTTGAGTTAATATTTGAATGTTTTACACCAATATATGTTCTTCACACTAATGCTGAGTGATGCTACAATGAAAGCCATGGCATAACCAGTACGTTATCTCAAGATGAAATTCTGTTTCTCCATTAGTCCATGGATGTACTGCAGAATGAGCCAAGTAAATACCCGAAGTTTGTACAGTAGTTATTTGCTGCAATGTATCTGAGAGGAGAGTTCACCCCCTTGCCTGACACAATGCATACAGGACAGGAGGCATCACAGCAATTGAAGAGCAACAGAAGCCAGTGGGCAAAGAGGATGAATCAAAGGAGGAACAGCCACATCAGAAGAAAATAGCCACCAAATGCAAAATATAATTGTTGTCCAAGAGGTGTTATGTCAGAAGATGCTGTCAGAGTCCATTAAAAAGGAAGACAATTTCCATGAAGATTGAACAGTCATCAGTTCTGTAAAACCCTTATGTTTATCCAATTAAACACAGGTTTTATCAGATAAAAACAGGTGTGTGAGAGAGACTTTAGAAGAGCTGCAAATCAGGAATGTAGGAGGAGGGAGAGGGGGGGGGGGGTAAATAGGGGCACACAGAGGGGGGGGGGGTGGTGGAGAGAAACGGGGGGGGGGGGGGTGGTGGTGGTATGAGGGAGAAAGGGAGAGGGGAGGGGGATTGTTAGAGGTTACATAAAATTGGAGATGTCAATGTTCATACCGGGACCCAAGCAGAATATGAGGCGCATTGAATCTGGCTATTTGAAAACAGTTGTTGTTTCAGAGCTGGCCCTTTCTCTCTCGCCTTTCCCAAGAGGATCAGCTGACTGGGAGTGTGAAACAAACAATGAACCTAGCAAAGGTACATAAAATTGCTGGAGAAACTCAGCGGGTGCAGCAGCATCTATGGAGCAAAGGAAATAGGTAACGTTTCAGGCCGAAACCCTTCTTCAGACTGATCTGATTTCTTAGCTCACTAACATGTCATTGTCATGCTTTTTTAAATCATTATGATTTCCCAATACCCGAATTTCAGTTTCCCAATTAAATAAACAAATTGAATATATTTGGCCTTAACATGGAAAGAAAAAGAGGAAAATAAGTTTTAATTTACACAATTTAGACTTAGCCCTACCCTGTTGTTCAACAGAACCAGACATAGTGCAACTGTCCTGGCAGTTGCAACTATTTGCCTGGGAGAAGCCATTGCTCCCAATTGTATCTACAATGGTATGTTTGTTTGAAGGGGAGATAGCTACAGAAGATTCCTGCACTACCTGTCTGGTCTTTACAGTTACCCAACCATCTGACTAGTTCTTTGGTGTGGTCGCCTCCCTGAAACTACCGCCTATAGCCCTCTTTGCCTCCTGCATGCTCTTCTGCATGTACAACCCCCACCCTAATCAATCCATGCACTCAGAAGACACACTCAGAGGACAAACTGTGTCTGCAGACATAGTCGCCAGGGACACATGACTGATCCATGATTTCCCACAACTGATAAGAGAGGCGTACCATTCTGTTGACTACCAGTATCTCCACCCTCTAATACACCATTAAAAATAAATCTAGCAAACTTAAGGAAAATAAGACCTTAAACACCTTATCATTTTTCTGCTTTACATCTTCACTACAGCTCTGGGAATATTTGGTTGTGCACTTTGGTAGGAAGAAAACTTTCTAAAAGCGAAATAAAGTGATTATTGGTGTTTATATGGATATTAATGTGCTGGTTCATGAAACACAAAAATGCACACCTCCAGAAACTGCAACTATTAGTGAAGCAAATGGTATGACAACACTTATTGCAAGGAAGTTGGAACGTAACGCAACTAAAATTGCATATGGACTATGTGTGCAGTTTTCCAGTCAGTCTAAAGAAGAATATTTAAAGACTTGTAGTCAAAGCTATGTCAAATGATGTGACTGATTCCAAGGAAGAGGAAATTGGCCTGTGGGAAGAAAGTGAATAAAATTGGTCTCTGCTTATCTAAAGGTTAGATTATATAAGAGCAACCTCATTTAGACATAGAAGATTCTGAGAGGAATTGACGGGGTTCAGAAGTTTCCTCTAATTGGGCTGTCTCGAACTGCAATGGTACGATAACTAGGACGGATTCTTTATGCAAAGAGTTGTACATGTTTGTAGTTCGGTACCTCTGTGGCTGTTATTGCTCAGTCATTGAGGATATTCAATTTGATGTGACTCATTTTTGCTCATTGAGGGAAGTGGAGTATATTTGAGGAATTGGAAGAAGTGTGGTGGCATAGGATCCACCACATTCTTATTGAATGGTGGAGGAGGCTCGAGAACCTGTTGACCTTATCCTGCTTCTATTTCACTTGTTGGCTGAATTATAAATATTTACTGTGATGTTGGGAAGAAAGCACACACTCTTTTTTAACTGATGTCACAGGATCTTTTACACCACAAGTACAACAATGAAATTCCATACTTGATTGCATGTTTAGGATTCTGGAAGGTGGCTTCAAAATCATAAGCATATCTTGCAGATGCTGAACCCTGATCAGAGTAATGTCTGAGATTTCCACTAAAGTAAAGTGACCTTTTCTGTTTCTAATCATGTAAGTAACAAGATAAACACAAAAAACTAGAGTAACTCAGTGAGTCAGGCAGCATCTCTGGAGAAAGGGAATAGGTGATGTCTCTTCTGGAAACCATTCTTCAGACGTTTCAACCCGAAACGTCAGCTATTCCTTTTCTCCAGAGATGCTGCCTGACCTGCTGAGTTACTCCAGCTTTTTGTGTCTATCTTCAGTCTAAACCAGCATCTGCAGTTACTTCCTGCACACATCATGAGGTAGTATAAACTTGCTCTTAGTTACATAAAGTATGAGAAATACTCAGTAGGCTAATTACTTATTTCCTTAAATGCAATAAGAGGCGCAACGTTGACCAATGTGTTCTGTCATTGTGCATTGTACACAATTCAATGACTATACTTAACATAATTTCACCACATGGCTGGATTCAACCAAAGTCACTTTAGTTTTGCAGAGGTAAAATGAAAGGTACATTTCAGAAGTGTAAATTTGCTCTTCCTCCCCACATTTCATGAAAAAAAATTAAGTAAAAAAGCTTAATAAAAAGCTGAATAAAGTACTTTAAAATACCAATTCTTGTTTTTGAAACTCTCCATAGCCCCAGCCCTCCCACTTTTGATATCTTCCTTCAGTCTTGTAATCCTCTAATATATTGGAGTTCTTCCACATCTGCTTTCTGGGCAATCCCGAGTTACATTTCAACCTTATCAACAGCAATGCCTTCAGTCATCAAGTTCCTAATCATTCGAATTCCATCCCTAAACTGCTACACTGCTGTCGTTTTATGACACTCCTTCAAACTATTCTTCTGCTTCAACATTTCCTTCGGTGCACCAATACTAAATGTTTAATTTTTATAACACCTGTACAGAATCGTGTCAATTTTACAACACTAAAGTTAGCATGCAAATGTAAGTTATTCATATTATATTGCCAAAATGATCTGGTCAAATACTTATTCAAAACCTATAACTTATTTTGTATCAACTAATAACTCTAGGGGGAGTGGGTTCACTTTCTGTTAGAGTTTTGGAAAAACCTTTCAAATTCCATCAGTAAATAAGAATCCCTAAATTAAATATTTCCTCCCAATCTATTTTAATTCCTAAGTATCGGAGCATAAAGGCAAAAACAAGTTCATTGTTTTCTTTGTTATTTGATTACTCAAAAAGAAAACAGGAAGTGTTAAATGGAACTTCCTGGGCTGTGAGCAGAAGAGGAATGATAACATGTTTTAAGGAAACTTAAAAGTGGAATAGCTTTTAAGCAACAGCTTTTCTCAACCTGATGCAATTCAAGCTTATTCTGAATAATAAATCCTCGTTATCTCATCTGCAAATATAATTGCACCTTTACTATCAGTGACAGTTGTCATATTTTACCACACGAGAATGAATAATCACCAGAACACCAGATTTAACATGCAGCTACTGCACATTGCTAAGGATACATCGATTAGTGGCAGAGTATTTATATTGCTTATTGCAGCTTCTACAGTTGGCAAGAAAAGTGAGGTTTAACTGTCTAATCCATCTTTTCATCTCAATGGAAGATTTCAGACCACATGAAAAGATACAACAGTAATACAAACTATGAACAAGTGTTCAACGTGTGTTATTTCTGGCTCCAATTAGTACTTCAGATTTAAGTGGAGAGTTGTTCCCCTATGACTATAATAGTTTGAGTAAGAGGTAAATGAACCTCAACTACATTTCAGTTGCAAGCAATGACACTTTATACATCATTGTTGCAAAATAATCACTTATCTCCTTGAAGGTAGACAAAAATGCTGGATAGCGGGTGAGGCAGCATCTATGGAGCGAAGGAATATGTGACGTTTTGAGTCGAGACCCTTCTTCAGAATAATCACTTATCTCCTTGATGGTTTTTTTTTTAAGGTTTGCAACAATGTACATTTGATTTGTAGTAAAATGGAAATATTTGTAATTTCACCTCCCACCTGATACAAATATACTTGTGGTAACTGCTAAATTCCAGAAGTCAGTGGCTCTTTAATAGCAGAAAATATGACTGGATTATCAGGTTCTAATTTCACAATTAGTGGCCTTTCAATTTTCACCATTAGTTATAATTTTGCTCCACAGCATTTTCAATATGACATTCAATCAAATCCAACTAGGAACAGTTAAATTAAGGCAACTCATAGACATGTATCTAAATTAATGGTATTTTCTGTTTTAGATCGTTTTGTTCAATTTATAACATTTAGTTATAATTAAAAAAAGATGAGATAAGACAGATACACAGAACTTAGGCATATTAAGGGCATTGGCTCCGTAAAAACGTTTTATTTTTCATCTCTTTGAAGTTTAGCAGCATCTGATATGGGAACAAAGTTAGATTCTGTAGAAGGGTTGCGACAGTATCTTTCCACTAAATATGTCCTTAGCACTAGTTGTGTGTTATGTTATGGTTTAATTTTGTCAAACATTTTGCTTCCAATTTTGGTCAGAAGACAAATGACTATCAGAAATCACCTTGTGCCATAATTGCTGGATGCTTGAGAACTTCAATATTGCTTTTGTTCAGACAATGTTTTCTGTTACTGCTATTGTTTTGGGGCTAGGCTGACATAAGCAACAGAGCAGAATCAGTGGGTGTAGAAGACATCCTTCTGGTCTTTTTATAGCTATGCTGCATTTGTGTCATAGCATTTCTAACATTTATCAGAAGTATCAGCAGTGTGAACTGTGAAGAGGATGTTAGGTGATTTGCATGGTGACCTGGACAGGTTGTGTGAGTGGGCAGATGCAGTATAATATAGATACATGTGAGGTTATCCACTTTGGCGGCAAAAACAAGGGGGCTGATTATTATATCAATGAGGTTAGGTTAGGTAAGGGGGAGAGGTACAGCGAGACCTGAGTGTCCTTGTACACCAGTCACTGAAAGTTGGCGTTCAGGTACAGCAGGCAGTGAAGAAAGCTAATGGAATGTTGGCCTTCATAACAAGAGGATTTCAGTATAGGAGTAAAGAGGTTCTTCAGCAGTTGTATAGAGCTCTGGTAAGACCACATCTGGAGTATTGTGTACAGTTTTGGTCTCCTAATTTGAGGAAGGACATCCTTGTGATTGAGGCAGTGCAGCGCAGGTTCACGAGATTGATCCCTGGGATGGCGGGACTGTCACATGAGGAAAGGTTGAACAGTCTAGGCTTGTATTCCCTGGAGTTTAGAAGGATCAGGGGGGTTCTTACAAAAACATATACAATTATAAAAGGACTAGACAAGCTAGATGCAGGAAAAATGTTCCCAATGTTGGGTGAGTACAGAACCAGGGGCCACAGTCTTAGAATAAAGGGGAGGCCATTTAAGACTGAGGTGAGAAAAAACTTTTTCTTCGAGAGAGTTGTGAATATGTGGAATTCTCTGCCACAGATGGCAGTGGAGGCCAAATCACTGGATGGATTTAAGAACAAGTCAGATAGAGCTCTAGGGGCTAGTGGAATTAAGGGATATGGGGAGAAGGCAGGCACGGGTTATTGATTGAGGACGATCAGCCATGTTCACAATGAATGGCTCAAAGGGGGAATGGCCTCCTGCACCTATTTTCTATGTGTCTATGTTTCTACTAGATGCAGAGTTTGACTTCAAGAAGTGCTTCTTTGTCATACATCATTTTTATTGACAACAGATGTAAACGGCTGACTCTAGACATGGCTGCTGTTTTCTCAGATTTTGGTTAAGCAACATGGAAAAAAATTATGCTCTATGATCAAAACTATTATCGAAGAATCATCTTGTTTCTCGATTTTTCTACTACACAATAATGTAAACTCAACAGATTCCAAAGAAATAGTAACTTCAGCATTTTGCAAAGGTTCCTTATAAATAGGGAATTGTGATATTCAGAAGAGTTATTATGCAGTGACCAAAGAATGATATAGTGATTCAACCACTAAACCAATTTCAAAAAGTCAATCACGAGCAAAAGTCATTTAAAACTTTGGGTACAAAATAAAATTATTTAATCTGCAGATTATTCATGGGCATGATCTGTCTGCAGCAAAATCTATTCCATGTCAATGGAGATGAAAACTAACATTTTTATTCATTTTGTCAAGGAAACTCCAGTATAATTTTTCATATAAATCAGGCACTCAAAATAAGGTGATACCTTTAATGATCCTACGTTAGTTTATTGGAAGAATTTCTTTCTTCATTCCGTATAGCAGAATCAAAAGGGCTAATTTTTTATTTCATTGTTGTGCAAAAAACCCAATTTTTTGAATAAAATACCATGGAATGTTTCTTAGATATAATGAATAATTAATTTGGTCCCATATCAAAAAATTGCACGTTTAGGTTGTATTTTTTTAATGTGACATATTGATGAAGGTACAAGTTGTTAAACGCTCATTCAGTAGGAGACTGGATATCCCGGACTGTGATGAGCAGTGAACATGCTGAGTAATTTTATTTCACCTTTACCATAATTTATATTCAACATACCAATGCAAGGACTCCAGAAGGAACAACAGCATATTTTTCATGTCCACATTAAGTTGGCCTTGAGTGAAATGTCTCCTAAATTATGACAAGTAGTGTTAACCTCACTGTTATTTTGATGGAAAACTCTGGGTTAATAAACATTGCAGACAATAAGTTGTGCAATGTCTGAAAGAAAAGCTGCATGGGGCAAACGCTAGTATTATGTAAGGCCTCATAGCAGTGATGACCTGTCCTGCATAAGATCAGAGGCATTTTGTATGATAGAACAAGCTGCGAACACTGAAATACATGCAGCACTTTTGCATTTGTAACCCTGCGTCAACCATGGAGCTCCTGAAGAAACCGAATCAGCTTGTGGATTACTGGAGGCAGCAGGGAAGAAGAAATGGGCAGAGTGAGAATCATAAGAATAGGAAGCAGAATTGAGACGGTTGAGGGAGGTGAAAGATTGTTACATGGCAAAGTTCAAGGTGGAGTAAAGGTGATTACAAAATGCGATAGAGGATCGAGATGTGGGTGATTTAGGTGGATCCCATTTAACATCATTATGAAACCTCTAAGTATATGAAACAAAATTCTGTAACTTTCTACTCCACACTAACCCCACGTCAAATTTAGCTGAAAGGCTGCGCCATGTCATAGATCTTCACGCTTCTATTCCTCTTTCAATTTCTTTCCCTTCCATTTCAAAAGTGTACAGAAAATAGAACATAGAACATACAGGACAGGAAGAGGCCCTTTGGCCCATTATTTATGTGATGAACATGATGCCATGTAAAACTAATTTCCTCGGCCTGCATGAGATCCAAATTCCTCCATTCCCTGCATAACCCATACCTATCTAAAAGCCTCTTCAATGCCATCATCGTATCTGCTTCCACCAGCATTCTAGATAGCACATTCCAGGCACCCACCAGTCTCTGTCAGATAATAATAATAATATATTGTATTGTCATTGCACATATGTGCAACGAGATTTGGTATGCAGCTTCCATCCAATGTCATAACTGAAACAACTAATAAAATTTAGATTTAGATACCCCGAGAAACATGATTTATAACAAGAACAGTAAAACAGTAAAACAGTCAAAACAGTCTGAAGTGCAAATGTGTCTGTGCCGGGTTGATGTGCGACGTGACCATCTGAGGGAGACAGTTCATGGGGGTGGGGGGCACTCAGCAGGGCTGGTTCAGAGCAACTATAGCTCTGGGGATGAAGCTGTTCCTGAGTCTGGAGGTGCGGGTGTAGAATGCCTTGTAACGTCTGCCGGAACAGTCCATTACAAGAATGTGGGGAGTCTTTGTGAATGCTGACGGCCTTCCTGAGGCACCGTGTGTAGTAGATCCCTCCAAGGCTAGTAGCTGTGTCCCAATAATCCTCTGTGCTCTGTGGACGACACGCTGAAGAGCTCTCCTCTCTGCCTCCGTGCAGCTGAGATACCACACAGAGATGCCATGTGTTAGTATGCTCTCTATGGTGCAGCGGTAGAAGGTTGTCAGCAGCTGTTGAGGCAGACCAGTCTTTTTCAGTGTTCTCAGGAAGAACAGTCGCTGCTGTGCCTTCTAGACCAGTGCAGCGGTGTTGGTGGACCATGTGAGGTCCTCTGAAATGTGTGTGCCCAGTAACCTAAAGCTGGACACTCTCTCCACGCTGTCCCCATTGATGGAGATTGGGGCGTATTCCCCATTATGTGTCCTCCTCTGTGTCCTCCATCTACCATTTTATAGTCCATATCTGTAATTGATCTATATCCTGCTGCATACTTTGACAGCCTTCCATATTGTCTGAAACTCCACCAATTTTAGTGTCATCTGCAAGCACACTAACCAAGCTATCCACATTGATGTATGTTGTTTATATAAAATTAAAAAGAGATCTCTGCGGAAAACCACTCTTTAAAGATCTCCACACAGAATAAAACTACCTCCCTCTGTATCCTATGGGTAAGCTAGTTCAGAATCCAATCTAACATCACCATGGACCATGTATCTAAATTCTCTGGCATTGGCCTATGAAAAGAAAGAGAGTCAAGAGTGTTTTATTGTCATATGTCCCAGATAGAACAATGACAAGTGTGTACATATACACATACTTACAAATACACATACATACGCACATATATATATATATATATATACACACATACATACACACAGAAAACAAACAATAATAGTACAATAATAGTCTATTGTAGTTCAGAGCCTATTTGAGGTTGTAGTGTTTAATAGCCAAATGGCTGGAGCGAAGAAGCTGTCCCTGACCTGGACGTTACAGTTTTCAGGCTCCTGTACCTACAGAGACAACGAAATGCATTGCAGAGACAACGAAATTCTTCCCGATGGCTGGAGTGAAATGAGTGTGTGGCCAAGGTGGTGTGGGTCTCTGATTATGCTGGCTGCCTTTTTGAGGCAGCGACTCCGGTAAATCCCTTCGATAGTGGGGAGGACAAAGCCGGTGATGGACTGGGCTCACCTGTGTTCACAACTTTTTGCAGTCATCTAAGCTCCTGGGCATTTAAGTTGCCAAACCAGGCCATGATGCGACCGGTCAATATAATCTCTACTGTACACCTGTAGAAGCTGAAGAGAATCCTCTCTGACATACCAAATCTCCGTAATCTTTTCAGGAACTAGAGGCATTGAAGTGCTTTCTTTATAATTGCATCAGTGCGTTGGGTCCAGTAAAGATCTTTGGAAATATGCACGTCCAGGATTTTGAAGTTTTTGACTCTCTCCACCATCATCCCATTGATATAAACAGGATTGTGGGTCCTCATCCTTCCTCGTCCAAAGTCCACAAGCAGTCCATTGGTCTTACTGTCACTGAGAGCCAGGTTGTTGTGCTGGCACCATTTGGTCATGAACGACTTTACCAAATGCCTTACACATGTTAATAACATCCACTGCCCTACCCTCATCAATCACCTTCGTAACCTCATTAAAAAGGAGAGGATTCTTCAGGATAGGATTTACTGCCATTTGGAAGCGAATGGGCTAAATTGGGACAGTCAGCACGGCACTTCAATGAGTAAACCAGTTCTGAATCCATTCAAGTCACCAATGATCCTATGCCTCTTAATCGTCTGGATTAGCCTACCATAAGGGACTTTATCAAAAGCTTTACTAAAATCTATCCAGACAACATCCACTGCACTACCTGCATCGCCACCTCAAGAACTCAATTGAATGTGTAAGACCTGACTTGCTGTTGGCAAAGCCATGCTGACTGTCTTTAAGTAACCCATTCTCTTCCAAATGGCAGCACATCCTATCCTGAAGAATCCTCTCCAATAGCGTTCCTACCACTGACATGAAGCTCATTACAATTTCCTGGATTATCTCTCCTTCCCTTCCGAAATAAATTGACAACATTGGTTACTCTCCAGTCCTCCGGGACTTTGCCTGTGGCTAGAGAAGGTACGAAGATCTTCAACAATGCCACTGCAATTTTCTCCCTTGCCTCTCTCAATAACCTGGGATAGTTCCTGATAGCCCTGATAAATCCCAGGAGATTTATCCACCTTAATGCTTTTGAAGGGACCCAACACTACCTACCTACTTCTTGATCGCAAACAGCCAAATGACCATATTAGTATAGCCAGCACTGATCTCACTATCCCCCCATGTCCTGCTCCTTGGTGAATACTGATGATAAGGACTTGTTGAATATCTTGCTCACATCCGCTGACTCCAAGCATAAATTGTCTCCTATGGTTACCCTGTTGTTTTAATGCACATACCAAAATCCTGACTTAACTCAGAGCACCCGTGGATTTTGCAGAAACAGCAGCAAAGAGAAGCAGAACAAAGCAGTGAATGGCTCTAGCCCGAGTGGGAGGAGAGTTAGAAGCGAGTTAGAGGGGGAAAACAGTTTAAAACTGAGGAATTTGGTTTGTAAATTGGTAAATTAGGCAATTTTACAATCGATACAAGCAAGATGGCTCTTAGGGAGTGGCAGTGAGGGAAGTGCCTTGTGAGTAAAGTGTGAGTCATTGGCTCGAGAGTTATCGGCGAGGAGGCTGAGGAGGGGAGGCTACGAATAAAGCTCGAGAGGACGGAACGTGGTGAACACATGTCGTGGCAGATGAGACAGTGTGAGGCTTGCAGAATATGGGAGCCCAAGGACACGGATGGAGCCTCTGGCTGCTACAACTGTGGCAAGTGCATCCAGCTTCAGCTCCGAAAGGACCGTGTTGGGGCACTGGACAAGCAGCTGGATGACCTCAGGGCCATCTGGGAAAACATAGAGTTCCCGGACCTACAGTGAGGTAGTCACGCCGAGGATACAGGAAGAACCAAGGTGTGTGACGGAGAGAAAGGGTGGAAATTGTGGAGTGCAGAAGACCCAGGTGGCTGTGCCTAATAAAAACAGGTACGCCCACTTGGGAGCTGTCCAGTGTAGTGGCCATTTGGCCTGTTTTGCATGTCATTGAGGATGGCATGTGCCTTTAAATTTTAGACTGCCCGTTATATTGTGGGTGGGATTTATGACGTGTTTTTGGATGTGTTTGGAGCTTAGATGCTTACGCAGAAGTTTAGTTTTTAGATTAGTTTGGAGAGCCATGGGGGAGGTTAACCCTTCTACCATGTAAGAGCCACATGTAAGAACATGTAAGAACATGTAAGATCATGTAAGATCATGCAAGATCATGCGGATCTTGCCAGTGTTACGGAGACACGAGGAGTTTTCTAATGTCTAAAGTGATAAGCAGGATTTCGAAGAAGATTGTAGTAACGAGTCAGAAGAACCTTGGATGTATCTTACTGTTTTCTAGCAACAATAAAGCATTTATTCATCAAAAGACTGTGTTTTGAACTAATATCTGAGAAGAAGCTCTGAAGGTCTCTGTAAGTGGGCTTGCATGCATTTAGAAGACACCCCCTTCAACCATGCTCATCCAAATAGCGGCTAGGGTGCTAATTAGCTGAAAGATATGATAATCTGCTGCTACATCCGGGGAGACAATGTTTCGAGTCCGAGCGGCGGACACGTCGGTGGCTCCAATCCTGGAGATGGGACTCAACCGAGGAGACCAACTCCAGGCCGAGCCCTAGTGGTGGGTGACTCCATTGTCCGAGGAGCGGACAGGAGATTCTGTGGCGGCAGAAGAAACGTGAGCATGGTCTGTTGCCTCCCTGGTCCCAGGGTTCAGGATGTCACGAGCCGCATTCAGAACATCCTCGAGAGAGAGAAGGTGAACAGCCGGCAGTAGTTGTGCACGTGGGCACAAATGACATCGGGAAGAAGAGGAAGGAGGTTCTCCAACATGACTTCAGAGAGTTGGGAAGAAGACTGAAATGCTGGACTTCTAGGGTGGTTATCTCTGGATTGCTTCCAGTACCTCGTGCTAGTGAGGACAGGAACAGGGAGATAGGGGATCTGAATGTGTGGCTGAGGGGCTGGAGCAGGGAGCAAGGATTTAGATTTAGAGACCACTGGGATCTCTTCTGGGGTAGAGGTGACCTGTACAAAAGGGACGGGTTACACCTTAACTGGAGGGGGGCCGACATTCTGGCAGGCAGGTTTGCTAGGGCTACACCAGTGAGTTTAAACTAAATAGTGGGGAGGAGGGGTTGACAAATTAGGAGTATAAAGATGGAGGTAAAGGGGAAGTGACTACAGAAAAAATTCCAAAGATTATTGAATTAATGGGAAGGAAAGCTTGAGAATGGACAACAGAGTAAGGTCAGCGCCAATTGCGAGCGGTGCGAGGAGGGGAAGTGAATACGGAGGTCAAAGAGTTGTATACGAACGTGCGAATTATAGACCAGTTAGCCTGACATCGGTGGTGGGGAAGATGCTGGAGTCAATTATAAAAGATGAGATAGCCGAAAATTTGGATAGCAGTAACAGGATCGGTCTGAGTCAGCATGGATTTACGAAGGGGAAATCATGCTTGACTAATCTTCTGGAATTTTTTGAAGATGTAACTAGGAAAATGGACAAGGGAGAGCCAGTGGATGTAATGTACCTGGACTTTCAGAAAGCATTTGACAAGGTCCCACATAGGAGATTAGTGGGCAAAATTAGGGCACATGGTATTGGGGGTAGAGTGCTGACATGGATAGAGAAGTGGTTGTCAGACAGGAAACAAAGAGTAGGGATTAATGGGTCCCTTTCAGAATGGCAGGCAGTGACTAGTGGGGTACCGCAAAGCTCGGTGCTGGGACCGCAGCTATTTACAATATACATCAATGATTTGAATGAAGGGATTCAAAGTAACATTAACAAATTTGCAGATGACACAAAACTGTGTGGCAATGTGAACTGTGAGGAGGATACTATGAGAATGCAGGGTGACTTGGACAGGTTGGGGGAGTGGGCAGATGCATGGCAGATGAAGTTTAATGCGGATAAATGTTAGGTTATCCACTTTGGTAGCAAAAACAGGAAGACAGATTACTATCTAAATGGTGTCAAGTTGGGAAGTACAACAGGATCTGGGGATCCTTGTACATCAGTCTATGAAAGTAAGCATGCAGGTATAGCAGGCAGTGAAGAAAGCAAATGGCATGTTGGCTTTTATAACAAGAGGAATCGAATATAGAAGCAAAGAGGTCCTTCTGCAGTTTGTACTAGTGTACCACACCTAGAGGTCCTTCTACAGTTGTACAGAGCCCTAGTGAGACCACGCCTGGAGTATTGTGTGCAGTTTTGGTCCCCTAATTTGACGAAGGACATTCTTGCTATTAAGGGAGTGCAGCATAGGTTTTCAAGGTTAATTTCCGGGGTGGCGGGACTGTCATATGCTGAGAGAATGGAGCAGCTGGGCTTGTACACTCTGGAGTTTAGAAGGATGAGAGTGATTCTCATAGAAACATATAAGATTGTTAAGGGTTTGGACACGCTGGACGCAGTAAACATATTCCCGATGTTGGGGGAGTCCAGAACCAGGGGCCACAGTTTAGGAATAAGGAGTAAGCCATTTAGAACGGAGATGAAGAAACAGAGAGTTGTGAGTGTGGAATTCTCTGCCTCAGAGGGTGGTGGAAGCAGGTTATCTGGATGCTTTCAAGAGAGAGCTAGATAGGGCTATGGGGGGGAAGGCAGGAACGGGGTACTGATTGGGGATGATCAGCCATGATCACATTGAATGGCGGTGCTGGCTCGAAGGGCCGAATGGCCTACTCCTGCACCTATTGTCTATTGTCTATTGTATTGCCTTGGGATTTTCTTTAATCTGACTTGCCAATGTTATTTCATGGTTTCTTTTGGCTCTTCTAATTGCCTGCTTGAGTTTATTTCCGCTTGCTTTATATTCCTCAAAGGCCTTATCTGATTTCATCTTCCTAACCTTTTACGTTTTGGCAAATTTCCATCTCACTCACCATCCAAGGTCCCTTACCTTGCCATCTTTATCCCTCCTTACTATTGGAAAATGCTGGTCCTCACACCTGATCAGGATGTCTTTAAGCAACTCCCACATGCCTGATATGGACTTAAACCAGCAGTAGTTGTTCCCAATTTACTCTTTCTAACTCCTGCCTTACCCGTTGAGTTACTCCAACATTTCGTGTCTATCCTGCCAACTAATGTTGTAATCTGCCTTCTCCCCACAGTCAAGACCTATCCTTATTCACAACTATCTTAAAATGGATGGAGTTGTGATCACGGCTCCACTGAATCACTGGTCACCTGGCCAGGCTGAGTTACTCCAAATCAATTTATTTTCTAAACATGTAATGTAATTTTTAATTAAAAAATCCCCATCAGTTTTTTTTTTTGCAAAAAAGATTGTCAAAAGTATTTTTTGCAAAAAAGATAAAGCATATCTGCTGCCCTCAAATATATTGCATGAAAATAGATGTCTATACATTAATACTTTTATACGCTCACTACTTACAAGACTTTTACTTTCTTGCACTCAAACTTCATATTCTGTGTCAACGTCTTCTTAGTTGCACCAGCTATGCTGCTGCCTACAAGAAGACCACAATGACATACAACCCACAGGTAGTAACTCTACATGGCGGTTTCAGACTGCAGATACTTTGCCTGAAAAATGTGGTTTCTTATTTTAGTATCTGTTGTGGGTTAGTCTTAAAAAGATTGTAGTTATACGATTGCTGTGAAATTTGTTCTTTTTTACAAAATAGTTCCACAATTATCTTGTTTGCATTTCCTCTGGTACTTAGATGAAAGCAAAATTTAAACCATGGAAAGAGTTGCACTAATGTGTTTATCACACCGCAGAGAAAAGTGTGTTTTGTAGCCTTTAAATGTCTCCAACATCAATGTACAGGAGGTACTTTAGATGGTGTGTCTGTTCTAAAAATATCCTTTGCCATATTTATTCTCCACACAATATGATAGGTTTGTCATCGTGTGGGTGTGGTGGGGTGGGGGAACTATTACATCATTAATCTCCTGAACAGTGCAATTTAAAATGGTGCTGCTCATTAGTTTGCTCCTCAGCATAATCTGCTGAAGCAGCACCTTATATCACGGCGCAGCAAAACTGTGCCTCAACTCTTCCAATTTGGATACCAGTCCGTAGCTATTTGTGAAAAGCACATTACAGGTCAACAAGTATGGCAGCCCTCAGACCTTGTTGTACACAATATTTTACATTCATTATTCAAAATAATTGTTGCTTCGATTTATGCCCAGAGTTTTGTTCAATGGCTTGCTAAGCCACTTAAACGGCACCATATTTGTCGGTACGAGGTCACATATTTGTCACATTGGGGAAGGATTGCAGTCTTTCTCCTGTGAAAAGATAAGATATTTTTAAATATCCCTTGCAGATTGAGATTGGAAAATCAAATTAGGCAATAACAAAATGGCATAGAAATTTTAAAAATAACATTTGTCCCTTTCTAGAACGCCTACTGTGTCTTTAAACAAATTACATTGGCATTCTAAAAATGGGATTACAGGTCAACAGTAAATGAGAAGTTCAAGGAAATTAGCATCTGAAAGAAAATATTAGTGGAGAAATTAATCGGATGAAAATCGATAAATCCTCAGCACCTAATAAACACATCCCAACATGTTGCAAGAGATGACCAAGTTCAAGCTTCCAAAATTGTGTTGATTTTGGGATAGATCCCACAGATTAGCATCAGCAAATGTAATTCTACTGTGGAAGGATGGAGAAAGAATTGGAATTGGGAACTATAGACAAGTTAGTCTGACGTATGGAAACGACTAGGAACTAATTTTAAGGAAATGGTACCACACATTTAGAAATCAAGGCTATGTTTGGTATGAGGGAGATAGGGTGGGCTGATGGAAACAATGGGGACCCAATGGAAGGAGTGTGTGGGTGATGGGCTGAGAGACTGGGTGGGAGAAGAGAAAGAAACCAGGTGATATGGGACTCAGATTAGGAGGGGGCGGAGAGAAAGGTGTGTGTGAGGGTCAGGTTAGATCAGAAGGAGAAATAAAGATATAAAGGGGGAGCAGGTTACTTGACAATGGAGAATTCAATGTTCTAGCCATCGGGTTGTAAACTGCCCAGGTGGAATAGGAGGCGCTGTTGCTCGAGCTTGCTTTTGACCTTGGCCTGGTTGTGCCTGATGCAGAGGATAAATGCGGTGTGAGAATGGGAAGAGGAATAATTGATAGAAACCAGGAGCTCCAGAGATGGACAATGCGCAGTTGATCTGAATGCAGTGCTTGGTCTCGCTGATGTAGAGGAAACCAGAGCTCCAAGATGTAAACTCCTAGTCTGGCCAACCTTTCCACATCAGTCACGAATCACAGATGCTAGTTTCCAAAAGAGACCCCAAGTGCTGAAGTAACTCAGTAGGTCAGGCAGCATCTCTGGAGAACATGGATAGGTGACATTCGGAGTCGGTACCCTTCTTCAGACTAATTGTAGTGGGTGGTGGGTGGTGAAAGAAGGCTGAAATAGAGGAAGGGCACAACAAAGCCTGGTGAATAATATGTGAATACAGATGCAAGGGTAGCAGCCTCATCAACGTCTTGAAGAACTGTAACATAAAATACCCACTTCCTGACTGATGAAGACCAGCATGCCAAAAGCTGTCTTCGCCACCGTATCTAACTGTGACGCCACTTTGAGGGAACTATGTACTTGTACTCCAAGAGGCTTCAGCACGCCAAATCTCCCAGAGCCCTACTATTCACTGTGAAGGTCCGGGTCGGGTTTGGCTTCCCAAAATGTCACACCTCACATTTATTAAATTCCATTGGCCATTCCTCGGCCCACTTGCTTAGCTGATCGAGATCCGGCTGTAATTCTCGATTACCATCTTCACTCTCTTTGAAACTACCTACTTTAGCATCATCTGCAAACTTACTATTCATACCTTGCACATACCTTACTATTCATACCATCCAAATCTTTGAAAGAAACGGCAAAGAGCAATGGGTCCATTATTGATCCCTGAGGCACATAACTAGCCACGGGCTTCCAGATCAAAAAGATAAACTTCCACCACTACCCTCGACTTCCTACAATTAAGCCAAATCTGTACCCATTTCGCTAGCTCATGTACCCCATGCAAACCTAACCTTGCAGAACAGCCTATTATGCGAAACCCTATCAAATGCATTGCTGAAGCCTTAAGGGCCTGTCCCATTTGGGCGTCATTTGCGCGTCATTATGCAACATCATTTACGCATAATGACGCACGACATGCGTGTTGTGACACGCACGTGATGCACGTATGGTGCTCATTTCGTGCGCATGGAGCCTGGTGACGTAGGCAGTGACGCCGCGCCCCAGGATTTTGCGATGTACAAAATCTTCACTTGACGCGCAAATGACGCACAAGTGGGACAGGCCCTTTACAAACTATGTCCATGAATCCTGCTCGATACACCTATTTGGTTAATTTTTTCAAAAAAACTCAATCAAGTTTGTGATATATGATCTCCCATGCACAAAACCATTCTGACTGTTCCTAATCAATCGCTGCCTTTCCAAATGTAAGTATATCTTATCCCTCAGATTCCTCTACAATGGCTTTCTACCACAAATATTAGCTTACTGGTCAATAGTTCCCAGGTTTTTTTTTGCAGCCCTTCTTGAATGAAAGCACAATATCAGCCACCCTCCAGTCTTCCGACACCTCACCCGTGCCTAACAATGATACATATATCTCAGCTGGACTCCTGCAGTTACGTCTCTAGCTTCCCACGGCGTTTTTGGCTATATTTGATCAGGACTGGCAAATTGCTCTATCTTCACTCCGCTAAGGATGTCCAGTATCTCCTCAACTGTAATATGACCTGTCCCTCAAGACGTCTCCATTAACTTTCCCCAAGTTCCCTTGTCTTCATGTCTTTCTCCGCAGCAAAAACAAAGGAGATATTAATTAAGGATGTTGCCCATCTCCTGCGGCTCTGCACATAATTGCCCACTCCGGTGTCTGAAGGGCCCTATTCTCTCCCTGGTTATCAATTTTACCCTAAGAATTTATAAAATCTCTTTGTAACCTCCGTAATCTCACATACCAAAGCTACAGTGTCTCATGTCCCCTTTTTGGCCTTCCATATTACCTTCATGTGTATGTCCTGCAAGCTGCTATACTCCACCAGGGATAAACTGGATCCCAGCTGCCTATACTGTTTTATTCTCCAAGGTCTCCTTCAGTTGACGTTCTTTGCCATTTCAAGCAATATCCCATGGTACTGCTTGAAGAGCAGGGAGAGCTCCAAATGTACGAAGTAAACATTATTTTTCAACTGACTGGTTTAAAAAAAGATTGTTTATTGATGTTTTTGTATATATCCCTGGAGAATATTGTGAAATAGTCGTCAAGTCAAGTGAGTCAAGTGAGTTTATTGTCATGTGTCCCTGATAGGACAATGAAATTATTGCTTTGCTTCAGCACACAGAACATAGTAGTCATTTACAACAAAACAGATCAGTGTGTCCATATATCATTATATAAATATATACACACATGAATACATAAACTGATAAAGTGCAAATAACAGATAATAGGTTATTAATGATCAGAGTTTTGTCCGAGCCAGGTTTAATAGCCTGATGGCTGTGGGGAAGTAGCTATGCCTGAACCTGGTCGTTACAGTCTTCAGGCTCCTGTACCTTCTGCCAGGATCAGTGTGGGTCAGGATCAGTGTGGGTCTTTGATGATATTGCCAGCCTTTTTGAGGCAGCGACTGTGATAAATCGATAATTCCCCTCAATGGAAGGAAGTGTCAGAGCCGATGATGGACTGGGCAGTGTTTACTACTTTTTGTAGTGTTTTCCTCTCCAGGGCACTCAAATTGCCGAACCAAGCCACGATGCAACTGGTCAGCATGCTCTCTACTGTGCACCTGTAGAAGTTAGAGAGTCCTCCTTGACAAACGACTCTCCGTAATCATCTCAGGAAGTAGAGGCGCTGATGTGCTTTCTTGATAATTGCATTAGTGTTCTCGGACCAGGAAAGATCTTCAGAGATGTGCACGCCCACGAATTTGAAGCTCTTGACCCTTTCAACCATCGACCCGTTGATATAAACTGGACTGTGGGTCCCCATCCTACTCCTTCCAAAGTCCACAATCAGTTCCTTGGTTTTGCTGGTGTTGAGGGCCAGGTTATTGTGCTGGCACCATATGGACAGTTGCTCGATCTCTCTTCTATACTCTGACTCATCCCCATCAGTGATACGTCTCACAACAGTGGTGTCGTCAGCGAACTTGATGATGGAGTTCGCACTGTGACCGGCTACGCAGTCATGAGTATAGAGTGAGTACAGCAGGGGGCTGAGCACGCAGCCTTGAGGTGCTCCTGTGCTGATTGTTATCGAGTCTGACACATTTCCACCAATACGAACAGACCGTGGTCTGTGAATGAGGAAATCGTGGATCCAATTGCAGAGGGATGCGCTGAGACCCAGTTCTGCGAGTTTGGTAACCAGCTTGGAGGGGATGATTGTGTTAAATGCTGAGCTGTAATCAATGAATAACAGCCTGACATATGAGTTTTTGTTGTCCAAGTGGAAGGATTTGCAGATATATTTACTTTTGCCACTGAGAATCTGCTAGGCTAGTACTAAGAGTGCAGCTAGAAATTGTACCACTGTAAATATTGCATCAAAGTCAAGTCAAGTCAAGTCAAGAGAGTTTATTGTCAAGTGTCCCAGATAGGACAATGAAATTCTTGCCTGCTGCAGCACAACAGAATATTGTAAGGATAAATACAGAACAGTTCAGTGTGTCTATATAGCATAGACCATATCTATATTACTAAAAGTCTGATCTTGACCACCTTTGGCCCACTGTGCTGCGATTTCCGAGAAGACGCCGCCACCTACGGCCGTCATTTTTGGCCACCTCGCTCAGAGCCCACATCTGCCTTCCTGGACCAGAGGGTTTTTCCCATCGATGAAAAATCAGAGAGATATTAATGTTTTTTTTTTTAATCACCATTTTCTCTGCTGCCGCTGCTGGAGGGAGGGGGAGGGGCTATAAAACCAGGAAGTGGTGTACCTCACTCAGTCTCTGCAAGATGGAGGTCACGTCTCTCAGAGCTCTGAATAACACTGAACACATGTCTACTCAACTGTGAGTGCCCTTAATGTGGTTTGAAAATGAAAATATGGTTGGTTTGAATTAAAAAGGCACTGCCTGCAAATGGTTCTTTGGGGGGGGGGGGGGGGGGTTTGGGTTGAAGTAAAAAGGCGCCCTATCTCTCCCCCCCCCCCCTCTCTCCCTCTCCCTCCCCCCCCCCCCCCCCTCTCCCCCCTCCCCCCCTCCCCCCTCCCCACCCCCCACCCCCCCCCTCCCCCCTCCCCCCCCCCCTCTCTCCCTCTCCCCCCCTCCCCCCCCCCCCCGCCCCCCCTCCCCCCCCTCCCCCCTCCTCCCCTTCACCCCCCCCCTCTCGCACCCCCCCCCCCCCCCCCCTCCTCCCCCCCCCCCCCCCTCCCCCCCCTCTTTCTCTCCCCCTCCCCCCCTCGCCCCCCCCTCCCCCCCCCCCCCCTCCCACCCCTACCCTCTTCCCTCCTCTCCCCCCCCTCCCCCCCCCTCCCTGCTCCCCCCTCTTCAGAACCCCCTCTCTCCCCCCTCACTCTCATCCTTCTCTCTCTCCTCCCCTCCCTCTCTCTCCCCTCCTCCCCTCTCTCCCCTCCCCCCACCCTCCCTCCCCTAACCCCCCTCCCCTCTCTCTGTCTCTGCCTCTCTCTCTCTGTCTCTGCCCCTTCTCTCTCTGCCCTCACTCTCTACCCCCGCCCCCCTTTCTAGATGTGACTGCTAGTTGGGGGCTATGTGTCCGTAGATAGGGTGGTTATGGGGTAATAGGAGCAAATTAATAATATTAATATAATATCAAGGGGGGTGATTAGCGTGAGTACGGGGGGGGTGGGGAGGGGGCGTGGATAGTTAGTATGTGTGACGCTGCATGCCGCCTCCCCCCCCCCACAACCGCACGTTGGGGGAACACTCCCAACGGGTCTGCACTTGGTCTAGTATATACATATAAATAATCAGATAAAGTGCAATAGGCTGTTATAGTTCAAAGTTTGTTTGATGGCGAGTTTAATAGCCTGATGGCTGTGGAGAAGAAGCTGTTCATGAGCCTGGATGTACCAGATCTCAGGCTCCTAGACCTTCTACGTGATGGCAGCAGAGCGAAGACTGTGTGGCCAGGATGGTGTGGGTCCTTGATGATGCTGGCAGCCTTTTTGAGACTCCCAACATCATCATGGTGCACTTCATGGTGTGTCTAAGCCAGTTTTGAATAATTTTCCCTGGCATCAAAATCCTATCAAACAGAAGGCCCAAGATGTTGCACCTTCTCAATATTGCAGCGAGTCGTTGGCCTGTTTAGGGGGGTAGTTAACAGGCTGAAGTGAGTAGAGACAGGATCAGGTGTTATAGTGAGAGGATCGACAATATAAAGAGATGATCATAGTTGATGTCCTGTTGAGTTCAAGATCGGCTGCTTCACCAGCCCTGGGCATCACATTTGCGGTGTGGGGGGGTGGGGGGGGGGGGGGGGGGGGGGGGGGGGGGGGGGGGACTTCAGCGGTGGATAAACAGAATTACATCAGCGGTCTGAGCATGAGGCTGGGTTTGGTGGGTACAGTCAGAGGAGGTTTTTACAGGGTCAGGGATTGGTGTGAGGTTTAGATTGGAATTGGGAGAGAAGGACAAATTAATGGAAGAATGATGGGAGAAGGCAGCCAAAGGAGGTTGTTGGGATAATGGAAATAAAACTATTAAAATGAAGACCTCATTGGGAAGACTCCTCAGTAACGGATATCAATCTTCTGCCAACAATTTTTGTGGAGATAGGGTGGAAGGATTGAAACATTGGTTGTGTTGCAAATGCTGGATCATCCTTTTAGCTGGACCAACAGAGGTCACGTAATAATGACACAACAGCACATCTCTGACCCAATAATTATACCTCTTTGTGTCTCTAAAGCACCATGGACTGCTAGAAACTTAAACTTATAGATCAGTACAGCACAAGAACAGTCCGCCTTGGCCACAGGGGGGCCGAGATACCGGCCCACAAAGTCGGCCTCAGAAGTCGGCTGTGGGAACAGATCCTCTGGCTCCAGTCGGCCAAGGTTCCAGAGCCCCGGCCTCAGGAGCAAATTCAACCGACCAACCAGAAGTCCGGTCGCAGAAGTCAGCTATGGGTCAGCAATGAATCCACCGGCTCCAGAGCTCCAGCGCAGGGGGTACATTCGACCTGCGATCGGACGTTCAGCCACGGAAGACCTGTTGAGGTCAAGATCGGCTGCCTCACCCGCCCTAGGCATCACATTTGCGGGGGGGGGACTTCAGCGGGGGATTACAAGTGCACGCTCATAATTTTGTCCGGTTTAAAGGAAGTGCCAGACCGGAAAATCACCGGAAAATCAGTGGTGGGCCAGTATTATATCGTTTACTTTAGAATGTTGTCAGCATTTTATTATTCTAAACATCACAAATAGCATTTGACATAAAGGTGCTTCACACTAATGGGTCTCAGCATTTCTTGCATGAAATCCCAACCACATTAAACTATTTGTTCTCACTTGTTCGGGTTCATAATTTATTAATCCACTTAGGGAGAAGGCAGGAGAATGAAGTTGAGAGGGAAAGATAGATCATGATTGAATGGCGGAGTCGACTCGATGGGCCGATTGGTCTAATCCTGTTCCTGTGACATGAATTTATGAAGTGACACAATGCAGAGTTATCGAGATCTATCTCTCTCAAAATTCAATTACATCATTATTTTTGAGTTCGTAAAAACTGTCTCTGATTATTTTCCATCAGTCATAAAGTAGGTAATCAGTCTGAAGATGGGTCTCGACCCGAAAGTCGCCTATTCCTTAGCTCCATAGATGCTGCGTCACCCGCTGAGTTTCTCCAGCATTTTTGTCTACCTTTGATTCTCCCAGTTCTTTCTTAAACATAAAGTTTAACCAGGTACTTTCAGACATGACTCACTTTTGCCTTCCTGACGTGAATTCCACTTCAGAAGTGAATGGGATGATGTCATTTGTTGGGCACTCCTGGGGGAGAACCGGATTTACCCAGGGTAGCAATGGACGTGGATCATAATCAGTTATGTTCCTTATTATTCTTATTTCTTATCCTTTGGGCCTGCGTTATTGCACTGAACTGCACTATCAAGCATACCCCATCCCCCCTCCTCAGTACCTGCCATCGCAAACCCAAACATGATGCAGCAGATTGCATGGTTGTGCCCAAGGACTTTGAGCTTCGACACAACTTAAGTTTGAAACAGAGAGCAACCCCAGTGTATTTCATACCTGCAGTGCACTTGAATTTCAAGGCTATAATTTATGTTGAACTGTTACCTGTGATAGTAACCCTGGCTGATTGCCTAATTTCATCTTCAATTTATTATTGAGTGAATTATTTTAGTTTAGCAGTTTTGCAAATTTTGTCAGAGCAGCGTAACTTTTTTCTTATTACCATGTTCATTCCTATTTGTATTAGGTTGATTAGCACAAATAACTACTTTCCAGAGATTTATTAATTCACACAATTTTAAATGCAATTTTTATGGGTATTCTGAACAAATATGTGCCAGTAAATCCTTGCAATCCCCTCTCTGATCATAAGCTTATACGGTTCACCATCCCTTCTCCGACACCTCGCCCCGCTTCCTCCGTAATCTAAAATCCATTGATCCCCTCCATCTCTCTGACCTCCTCTCCACCACTCTCCCCCTGGACTCAGCCCCCATCTCTCCTGATGATCTCACAAACCATCTCAACTCCACCTTGTCTACCTCCCTTAACACTATGGCCCCCCTCAAAACAAGAACCGTAACTTTCAACACATCTTCACCCTGGTACACACCTGCACTTCATAAACTGAAACAGACTGGTCGCCGACTTGAACGACTCACAAAGAAATCATCTCTCACAGTCCACCTTGAAACTTACAAACTCCACTTCACTGATTACAAAGATGCCCTCATTGCTGCAAAATCTGCCCACCTCTCCTTCATATTCACTGATCCCAGCCTAAACCACAGAACCCTCTTCTCCACAGTGGGCAACCTCCTCAAGCCTCGAGCCAACACTCTCTCTACCTCTACTCCGGATCTCTGCACCTCATTCCTCCACTTTTTCTCTGATAAAATCAGCACCATCTATCAATCTTTATCCCCTGTACCCGACTCCCCAGCATCTACTCCACCACCTACCAAGGCCCCTCCTTTCAACATCTCCACTGACCTCCTTACCCCTCCTCCACACTGCTTCCTCTCCCAGTTTGACCTGGTCATCCCTATTGAAATCTCCAAACTCATCAGCTCTTCCAAACCCACTACCTGTTCCCTCGACCCTCTCCCCACTCCCCTGTTGAAGTCCTGCATCCCCGTTCTCTGCCCCTACCTCACTAATCTCTTCAACTCCTCATTGTCCCAAGGAATTGTCCCCTCCACTTTCAAAACTGCTGCTGTTACACCAATCTTAAAAAAACTTGATCCCTCTTCTCTCATTAACTACCGCCTAATCTCAAACCTCCCCTTTCTTTCAAAAACCCTGGAGCATATCGTTGCGTCACAACTTAATTCCCACCTCCTTGCGTATAACCTACTTGAACCCCTCCAATCTGGTTTTTGCCCCCTCCATAGCACAGAAACTGCTCTCCTCAAAGCCCTCAACGACCTCCTCACCTCTGCTGACACTGGTTCCCTCAACATCCTCATCCTCCTCGACCTGAGCGCAGCCTTCGATACAGTGAACCACAACATCCTGCTCACCAGACTCAAAGACCTCGGCATTGAAGGCTCTGCACTCAGCTGGCTCCGTTCCTACCTTTCCAACAGATCCCACTTCATCTCTCTCCACAACCACACCTCTGCTACAGCCACAGTCACTCAAGGCGTTCCCCAAGGCTCCGTACTCGGCCCTTCCTCTTCATCATCTACATCCACCCCCTTGGTCAGATACTCCGCCACTTCAACCCCCCCCCCCCCCCCCCCCCCCCCCCCCTTCTCCCATATCAACTCCTGTTTGTCAGCTATAAAAACCTGGATGCAACATAACTTCCTCAAACTCAACAGCGATAAGACAGAATTCCTCCTCATAGGCTCCAAAGCCACACTCAGCAAAATCAATAACCCCACTCTCACCATCGACGGCACCACTGTCTCCCCATCTCCCCAGGCCCGCAACCTTGGCGTGATCTTTGATTCCACCCTCTCCCTTGAGCCTCACATCCGCCATGTCATTAAAACCTCCTTCTTTCATCTCTGCAACATCGCCAAACTCAGACCCTCTCTCACACCTCCCGCTGCTGAAAGACTCATCCATGCCTTCATCTCTTCCCGACTGGACTATTGCAACTCACTTCTCCTTGGCATCAGCTCCACCTACATCAACCACCGACTCCAACTGGTCCAGAACGCAGCCGCCCGACTCATCGCCCACACCAAATCCTGGCATCACATCACTCCAGTCCTCAAACAACTTCACTGGCTTCCCATCTCCCACCGGATCACCTACAAAATCCTGATCCTCACCTACAAAGCCCTCCACCATCTGGCCCCCCCATATCTCACTGACCTCCTCTCCCCCTACCAACCCTCACAGTCCCTTAGATCCACATCAGCCAGTCTCCTCTCCATCCACAAGTCCAACCTCCGCAATTTTGGGGACAGAGCCTTATCCAGGGCAGCTCCCAGGCTCTGGAACTCCCTCCCCCAACTGATCCGCAATTCCATGTCCCTCACCATCTTCCAGTCCCGCCTCAAGACCCATTTCTTCACCTCTGCCTATCCTTAGCCCCACGTCCCCCTCCCTTCTCATCTGTGCATTAATTGCCTCATATTGTGTTTTGAATTGTATTCTGTCTTTACTTTGTGTACTAGTCATGTCTCTGCTATTTATTTCATTCCCCTTACATGTTTTTCCTCTACCTGCTAAATTTTTGTAAGGTGTCCTTGAGACTCTTGAAAGGCGCCCATAAATAAAATGTATTATTATTATTATTACAAGTAAGGACATGTACAGTATATTTAAATACATTCAAAAAGAAAGCAGCTGTAGATCTGCATAGAACTCCAACAGAATCAAAAACATACAGTACAGAATTGGAACCTTGTTGTCAACCCCATCCCTGTGATGTTTATCTACTCTAATTCCATTTGCCCACATTAGTCTTGTTTCCTTCTACGCCTTTCTTATCCAAGCATTAGTTTTGAACATTACAATAACATCTGCCTCCACTACCTGTTCTGACAGTTTATTTCAGATATTCACAACCTTCCAAGTGGAAACACTTACCCCTCAGGTCTCCTTTAATTTTTTACTCTTTCCTTAAATCTTTGTCCTTGGCCTCCCTGCTCTGGGGAAAAGATTCCGCCCATCTGGCCTATCTGTGCCCATCAGCATTTTATAAGCCTTTATATGGTCACCCCTTGTCCTCCTGCATTCCAGAGAGAATAACACAGCCTATTAAATCTCTCTTTATATCTACAGCCCTTCAATCCAGGCAACATGCCAGTGCATCTCTTCTCCATATCCTCAGGGAAAATTCTGTCAATCAAATTAAGTGTAATTTCGATTGAGGTTTTTTTTTAAGGAGTTGCTTCTCCAAATGTTTTACCCAAGCAGTACAGCTGATCTAAATCATCTGTATTTCCCAATTAAACAGAAAATAGTTCCAGGAGCCATAATCATACTGGAGATTGACACACACGCCTCCGTTAAAGCCTTGCAAAGATGCCCATAACAATTGCTAGACTGCAGACATGAGGATATTTTGCTTGAGGGTCTGCAATTAAAGAAATTCAGTAACATAACGAGGCCCAATAACTAAGGCCTTACCCTGGTGAAGTCCTGGTTTATCTTCAGAGGATTCTTGGGAACAGGCATCTAGGGGAGAAGAGAAGCACCTGGACTGGTCCGGTAAATAGAGGATTTGAGATGAGGATTGGCCTGTCGCAATAATGGGTTGGCAGTGAGATAGTGGGGATCATGACAGAAGCCTCCTCGTGGTGATCCCCGGAAACGACGACACGATGCACTTTGTGATGCGTTGGGCGACCAATTCTGTCAACATGTTGGATGACGACGGAAGCCAACAGCGAGCTATGCGTCGTCTGACACACGAGCGAACGAGTAAAGTAGTTAAATTAGGGGAGATGATTCAAAGTTAGGGGTGCAGGTCTTTACGTAAGATGCACCTGAGGAATTTGGGGTCTGATGACAGGGTGGGTGATTGAGTGTTGGAGAGTCACTTGTTAAGGATTTAATTTGGTAAGGCGAGCAAAACTAAGGCATATAATTGCCATGCATAACTTCACTCTTATCCTCAAAACTTCATGCAATAAAGGCCAATATATAATTTGCCTAAGATAGACACAAAAAGCTGGAGTAACTCAACGAGATCTCTCTTTCTGGAGAGAAGGAATGTGTGACGTTTCGGGTCGAGACCCGACATCATTTGCCTACGATAGACACAAAATGTTGGAGCGGGACAGGGATCTCTGGAGAAGAAATGGGTGATGCCTCAGTTCGAGACCCTTCTTCCATTTGCCTTCCTAGTTGCTTGTTGCGCCTGTATGTAAGCTGTCAGTGACTTGTGTAAAAGGACACATAGGTTCCTTTTGTCAACTGAAAATGTCCCAATTTCTTACCATTTAAAAATACGCAACAATTCTGTTTTTTCTACCAAGTGTGATCACCTCATGTTTCTCCACATTGCAATTCATTTGTCCGTGTTGTTGCCCATTCACTTCTGTGTCTTTTTGAAGCCCCCTTCTTTATATTCTCATATTGCCATATAATTTTGTGGCATCACCAGGTTTAGAAATACTATATCCCCCCAGCCAAGTCATTGATATAGATTGTCAACAATTGGGACCCAAGCACCAATTGTTGCGGTACCCTATTTATCACACCCTATCAACCCCACAAGCCCCTTTTATTTCTTCTCTGTTCATTGTTTCCTATAATCTAACCAACTCCAATCACGACTACTATTCTATAGGCTCCAAATCTGTTCGCAAATGTGGTACTTTATCAAAAGCCTTCTTTGCCACATATGCATATTTGCCACATTCACTGATTGTGAATACCTCCTATAAGAGCTAGTCCCACATACCTGCATTTGACTCATATTCCTCTAAACCTTATCTATCCATATCCAAGGATTGCAACCTTGTCATGGTCGGGGAGCTTGTGTGTCTCAGTGACCCCTAGAGCTATGCCAGCGGGAGATTCGTCTCCTGTTAGGGTCTCCCATGCTGGATAGGTCGAAGGGTAGAGGCGAGATGAAGAGTGATCCACTGGTCCTCCAGGTTGGAGGTTGAGCACAGGGCTAACAACCCTGTCTCGTAAAACAAATATGTTACGGAAACAGCAATTGAAGGAATCAACAAGGAGTGGAGGACCTTTGTTGCTGCCCTACATGCCAGGGGGCATAATAGGCAGCAAGTAAGTAAGTAAGTTATCTATCCATATTATGTAATCCCTTGTAATGCTGTTTTCAGAGAAACTGGACTGATGTCATGATTGTGACCATCATTAGGACATTTAAGTTTTCATTAAGCTAGGATGACTTCCAAGTTGTTGCCTGCCAGCAGCAAATCAGATGCCACTATGTCCAACGGTATGGACAATTGGCCAGCTGAGTGAGGTCCAGGAGTTAAAACAATTCTATTGTTGTTTAAAACTGGCTAGCGATTTAGCAGGAAATTCACTGGAGAAGGGTGGAATCACCCTCTGTGATTCTAAAGGTGAAAGCCTCTAAAGGCCTTTTATATTTAACAAGATTGTTTAAAAAGGACTGACAAGGATAAGACTGCATAATATATGTACATAAAAGGGCACAACGTGCTGGAGTAATTCAGCAGATCAGGCAGTATCTCTGGAGTGCATAGACAGATAATGTTCCGTGTCAAGACCTCTCTTCAGGAAGCTCAGAAAGCTAGAAGAGGGGAAAGACAGTACAAAGCGTGGCAGCTAATAGGTGGACGCAGGAGAGGGTTGTCCTTTGACAAGCAGATGATCGGAACAAAGACCAGAGATAAACGCAGAAGATGTGAGACAGGGCTAAAGAGTTGCAAATTGTGAAGTTAGAGGGAGAAAAGTAGCAGGATGGGAGGGAGGAAAGGAGTCTAGGTGGGACATGGGAGGAGAGGGGAAGGAAGAAATAGAGGGAGTGTGGGGGAGAAGAGGGGGTGGGTTGTGGGGAGATTGACTGATCTGTGCTTTGCTCTCGAGAATTATGTAAGAGGGGATGTCCTTCTGTGAATAGAATCTAAACTCTGCATCAAAGACGCCATAAGTGGAGGCCAATTACCAATTAATCTATAAGAACTTTGAATGTCCCCTACACTACCTGCATGACTTTATCTATTACGCTATCTAGAAATTGTATTCTAGATATTGAGTTTTTTATCCATGGTAGAGGAATCAAGAACCAGAGGGCACGGGTTTAAGGAGAGAGAGAGCAGATTTAATAGGGATCTCTGCCTTTTCGTTCAGAGGGTGGTGGACATATGGAACGAACTGCCAGACGAGGTAGTTGAGGCAGGTACTATAACCGCAATTAAATGACACTTGCTCAGATACATGGATAGGAAAGATTTAGAGAGATATGGTCCAAATACGTGCAAATGGGACTAGCTTTGGTGGTGCATCTTGGTCAGCAGGGATGAGTTGGCATAAGGGCCTGTTTTTGGGCAGTGTGACTCTATTATGAAGTACAGATAACCCTTATTATAACAGACCATGGGGGGGGGGGGGGGGGGGGGGGGGGGGGTAATGGCATCCATTATTGCTGATTGTCCACTATAACCGAGTAAAGGGGTTAAATATATATTGTAGTAGAATAACAGGCAATAAAAATAATTAAACAAAACACACATTCAACAGCAAAGGACACAAAATAGATAATACTTTAAACATTGTAAATAAATTAAAAAAGCAACCAACTGTTCCGAATACAAACAGGCACTTTGGTTACAACAGATTTTGTTTGCTGTAACCAAAATCCATTAAAAAGAGGTCCATAATAACGAGGGTAGGCTGTAATGTTTATGCTTAACCTTTTCCATTGCTCATAGGTTCTTGAAAAAGTTTTAAAAGTTCCGTTAAGATATCAGTCATTACAGTTAGAATGGAAAATATAAAGAAGCATACAAAATCATGAAAGATTTTGATAAAATCAGGAGAAACATTCTAATGGCAGAAGAACGGATATTTCAAAATAACACAAGTGGTCTGAGGAATGGTTAATGAAGTTTAATGCAGGTAAGTGTGAGATGTTTCATTTTGGAAGTCAAACAAAGATAGGATCTTCACAGTGAATTACAGGGCTCTGGGAAGTGCTGTAGAGCAGAGGGATCCAGGAGTGCAGGTAAATAGTTCCTTGAAAGTGGCATCATAGGTAGATAGGGTGGTCAAGGAAGCTTTTGATGGTCAAGGAGGCTTTTGGTACATAACTAGGCTTCATTAAGTGTAAAAGTGTGGGAATTTTAGTAAGGAACTGCAGATGCTGGTTTTAACCGAAGATAAACACAAAAAGTTGGAGTAACTCAGCGGGTCAGACAGCATCTCTGGAGAAAAGAAATAGGTGACTTTTCGAAAGCTGTCTAACCTGCTAAGTTACTCCAGCTTTTTGTGTCTATAGAAGTTGGGATGTTATGTTACAGTTATACAAGACATTGGCGTGGCCACAATTAGAGCACTGTTTTCAGTTTTGATCACCCTGTTACAAAAAGCTGTTATTAAGCTGGAAAGAATGCAGCAAAGATTTACGAGGATGTTGCCAGGATTTGAGGGTTTGAGCTATAGAGTGGTTGGGCAGACTTGGATTTTATTCCTTGGAGCACAGGACGATGAGCGGTGATCTTATAGAGGTGTATAAGATCATAAGGGGAATAGATAGGGTAGATGCGGAAAATATTTTACCCAAAGTAGGGGAATCAAGAACCAGTGGACATGGGTTTAAGGTGAGAGGGGTAAGATATAATAGGAAACTGAGGGACAACTTTTTCGCACAGAGGGTGGTGGATATATCTTGTTGGGATTCTTCATGCCAGCAAGATAGGTCTTCGGCATTTGAGCCAGGCAAGTATGGATGTGGCAGGTGGTGAATAGTGGGACTGAAGCGGCCAGAACTGGCCCCAAATCACTATTGAGTGAATGTCACTTCAAAAATACTGAAAATACACAACGCGATCCAGAAAGATGCAGCCCACTTGATTGGCACCTTATCCACTGACTTATACATTAATTTCTGGGAATTGACAGTGTACACATTCATTTATGGAGTACTGATACACTACAATGCACTACAATACTGAGAACTGTATTCTGCACTTTGTATCTTCCCCTTTGCTCTATCTATTATACTTGAATTTGACTTTGTATTTATGTATGGTATATCTGATCTGTTTGGATATCGTGCAAAACAAGGCTCTTCACTGTACATCGATACACATGACAATAATTAATCTAAACCTAAACCCTAAATGTATCCAGCACTGGCACATTGTGGCTACCATGTGTACCATCTATAAGGAGAATTAAAGCAACTCACAAAATGTATTGTCAAAAGCCATTCTGCCACCAAGGGGAACAACGGCACTAGGTGCATGAGACCAGCCCTTATAAATTTATTTTCAAGTCATGCACCAACCTAATTAGGAAATAAAACATAATTGATTTATCATCACTAAGTCTAATTCCTGGCACTTACTGCTCCACATCACTATTGGAGTAACTTCACCATTATATTCTGCAGCAATTTAAGGTGACTCGCCATCCTTTCAGCATTTTTGTGTACCTTCGATTTTCCAGCATCTGCAGTTCCGTCTTAAACAAAATCCTTTCAGGGTTAATCTGTAACTGGCAATACATGCTAAAAATATAATAAAAAGGCTCAATAATCTACTTGAATTGGAAGGGAACTTAACTGGAATGTGAGTTAATAGATTTTCTTTATATAGAGAAGTTTTGATTTCATGGTGGCTTTTGTAAAAACTAGATTTATAAATGGTCAGCAGTATTTTTTTTCAGTATTCCATAGCCAACGGTACAGTCTGTTCCTGTAATGAATGTTCTTTCTACATAAATTTGCCACCTGAATGTATGATTCGTGTTCATAAGGCAATTATCAATAGTCTCTAACAAACTGTGGTTGCATTATCAACAGGATGCACTGTAGCAGCTCGCCAGGATTACTTCAACAGTAACTGCTTACCCAGCAACTTCCACCAATGAATCGCATCATGGAAACAAGCTTGACTCTGGGGCATTTGTATTCACTCAGGAGAAGACATTGGGGACAGTGAGATCAGTGTGGGGAATACTAATATGGTAGACAACGTGCTTAAAAAGGAGATGGCATTGGTGCTCTTAAAGAGCATAAGATGGATAAGTCCCCCAGGACCTGATGGAAGACATCCCAGGTTACTGAGACGGGCCAGAGAGGAAATTGCAAGAGTCTTAACAAAGATCGTTGCATATTTAATAGCCACAGACGATGTCCTAGAGGACTGGGGGTGTGGCCAAAGTTATTCATTTGTTTAAGAAGGGAAGTATACATAATCCAAGAAATTTTAGGCTATTTAGTCTCACATCTGTGGTAGAGAAGCTATTGGAGAGGATTCTTTGGGATAAAATTCACTTGTATAAAGAGTATGGACTAATTTGCATGTCAGCATTTATTTGCCCACAGGAGGCATCTCAGGTAGAAAGGGAGGTCAGGAAGGTTTTCGGTACATTGGCCTTCATGAGTTAGGGTATTTAGTATAGAAGTTGGGAAGTTATGTTACAGTTGTTTAAGATGTTAGTGAGGCCACATTTGGAGTATTATGTTCAGTTTAGGTCACCCTGCTGCAATTAAGATATTGTTAAACTGGAAAGAGTGCAGAGAAGATTTACGAGGATGTTGCCAGAACCCGAGGGCTTGAGCCATAGGGAAATGTTGAGCAGGCTAGGGTTGTCAACACAAACATCGGGATTTAGATCATCTGTAGAAATGGGCGGAAAAAAGGCAGATGAAATTTAATCTGAGCAAATGTGAGGTGTTGCACTTTGGGAGTTTGAATGTAAGTTAAAAACAAGGCCCTTAACAACGCTGATGTACAGATGGATCTTGGAGTCCAAGTCCACTGTTCCCAGAAGTGGCAGCACAAGTAGATAAAATGGTGAAAAAGACATATGGTATACTTGCCTTCATCGATCAGAGCACTGAGTAGAAGAGTCTGGAAATCATGTTGCAGCTTTATAGGATTTTGGTTAGGCCTTATTTCGAGTATTGTGTGCTGTCCTTGTCGTCCCATTACAGGAAGAAAATGGAGTCTTTGGAAAGTGCAGGTTTGCCAGAATGATGGCTGGATTAGAGGCTCCTCTGGAATGTCAGAGGTTGAGGGTAGATCTGAATATATAAAGTTGTGATAAACATAGATAGGGTAGACAGTCAGAACCTTCTTTCCATGTGGACATTTCAAGGACTGGTGAGCATAGGTTTAAGGTGAGAGGGGCAAGGTTTAAAGGAGAGTGAGGGGTAAGTTTTTAACACAGAGAGTGGTGGATGCCTAAAACGCGCTGCCAAAGTAGTAGTGGGGGCAACTATGACACTTAAGAAGCTTTTAGATAGACACATGGGTATGCATCACGTGCAGTAAGAGGAGATTAGTGTAACTTGGCATCATGTTTGGCACAGACATTGTGGGTTGAAGTGCCAGTTCCCGTGCGGTAATATTCCATGTTCTATAGTCATATTCATTAACTAACGTATGTCACCTATTAAACCACTACATTAAAATTCCATATTTTATTCTGTTGAATTTATTGTTATTCAATATGAAAAATATGTAAACTGATGTTCTGGCATTTATCAGAATCAATAATAAATTGGCTGAACAAAGGCTCTCTTTGATTTCTACCTGTTTAAATTTGAACTTTCTGCCTCAGAAGGCAGTGGAGGCCAATTCTCTGGATACTTTCAAGAGAGAGTTGGATAGAACTCTTAAAGATAGCAAAGTCAAGGGATATGGGGAGAAGGCAGGAATGGGGTACTGCTTATATTGCCATGATCATACTGAATGGCAGTGCATGCTCGAAGGGCCCGAATGGCCTACTCCTGTACCTATTGTCTATTGTTACCAAAATTGACATTTTAATTACAAAAGCACCATCAAACCAGAGGGGTGTGGCCACAGGGGGAGATGATCATCCAACTTAGTATCCCGTACCTGCCTTCTCTCCATACCCCCTTGGAGATGGCAGCCCTACCGGCAGTCTGTTTGTCGTTTCATTCTTTTTGCTATTTTTTTTTTTTTTAGTTTGTTCTAAGTTTGTTTTATTGTTCTTTGGTGTGTTTTATGTGGGGGGAGGGGAGTGGGGGAAACTTTTTTTCATGTTCTTACCTTCCCGGAGATGTGATCAATTTTCGGATCACATTCTCCGGGTGCTGCCGCCTACAATCGCTGGAGCTGGAAGCCTCCTCGGACTGTCGTGAGCCCCACCCCAGGGCGGATTTAACATCGGAGCGGGTCGCTTGCCTGGGATCGCTCCCACCGTGACCACCGCAGACTTTAACATCAAGGGCTCGCAGTCTCGGATGAAGCAGAGTCGGGTGCTCCAACGCCGCGGAAGGCTCGACCAGCCCCGACGTGAGATACGATCGCCCGGCGCGGGGGAGCTGACATCACCCCGATGCGGGAGTGGAGCGCCTCGACGCGGAGGGCCTGAACGCCGGCTACGGGAGTCAAGATCGTCCCGCCAACGGGGGCTCGAGGCCCACGACCGAGGAAGAGCTAGGGGAAGGACTTGAACTTTATTTTGCCTTCCACCACTGTGAGGAGTGTGTAGGAGTCACTATGGTGGATGTTCAATGTTAAAATGTGGTTTGATTGTTCCGTTTCCAAGATGGCTGCCGGAAGGGAGAGTGAACGCTGGCGCGAATAGCTGCCGCTGCTCTCTCTCTGAATTGGTGTATTGTTGATGTCCTTAATATTTACTTTTTATTTTTTGTTGTTTTTTTTTTTTTTTTGTTTCATTCCGCTTACATGTTTTGTAATCTGCTTACTAAATTTTGTAAGGTGTCCTTGAGAGTCCTTGAAAGGCGCCCATAAGTATAATGTATTATTATTATCAACTGCATCTTATTTAATCTAAATTTTGATCTCAATTAATAAGTTATTTTCAAGTCAACAAGCAGCACACTCTTTTGTTCAATTAAGGTGAAATAACTGGCGGCATGGTGGCGCAGCAGTAGAGTTGCTGCCTTACAATGCTTGCAGTTCCGGAGACCCAGGTTCGATCCCGACTACGGGTGCTGTCTGTACAGAGTTTGTACGTACTCCCCGAGAACTTCGGTTTCCTCCCACACTCCAAAGAATTACAGGTTTGTAGGTTAATTGTCTTGTTTAAAGTGTAAATTGTCCTGAGTGCGTAGGATGGTGTTAATCTGCAGGGATCGCTGGTCGGCATGGACACGGTGGGCCGAAGGGCCTGTTTCCGCGCTGTATCTCTAAACTAAACTGTGAACAGTTTAAAAAAAACAGAATTTCTATGACGTGGGTCCAAACTAGCACTTGTATTTTATACAAGCCTTCTTGTATGCTTCTTTATCTCAGTGCATCAGTATGGTTTTTTTCTCCCTCATGTGCTTATCTAGCTTCCCTTTAAAAGCATCTGTGATATTAGCCTCAACTTCATCTTGTGGTAACATGTTCTACATTTATACATCTCTCTGAACTACATAAAAATATTTTTGAATTCTCCTATGGATTTATAGTGAGTATTTTATATGTACAACCTCCAGTTGTTTACTATCTTAAAATGAAAAGATTTTTGTTGCATCTACCCAATCATCCTCTTTCAATGTTTTAAGAATCTTTACCATGGTATAGGGTGCAGAGAAGATTTATGAGGATGTTGCCAGGACTCGAGGGTCTGAGCTATAGGCAGAGGTTGAGTAGGCTGGCACTCTATTCTTTGAAGTGCAGGAGGATGAGGGGTGATTTTATAGAAGTGTATAAGATCATGAGAGGAATTGATTGGGTGAATGCACAGTCTCTTGCCCAGAGTAGGTGAATCAGAGGATATAGGATTAAGGTGAAGGGGAAAAGATTTAATAGGAATCTGAGGGCTAACTTTTTCACACAAAGGGTGGTGGGTATATGAAACAAGCTGCCAGAGGAGGTAGTTGAGATAGGGACAATCCCAACATTTAAGAAACAGTGAGATACAAAAGGTGGGCTAACTGAGCGGGACAGGCATCATCTCTGGAGAAGGAATGGGTGACGTTTCGGGTCGAGACCCTTCTTCAGACTAGTTTGGGATAAGGGAAACGAGAGATATAGCTTATGATGTTGAGAAATAAAGAACAATGAATGAAAGATATGCAAAATAGTAATGATAAAAAAGGAAATAGACCATTGTTAGCTGTTTGTTGGGTGAAAACAAGAAGCTGGTGCGACTTGGGTGGGGGAGGGATAGAGAGAGAGGGAATGCCGAGGTTACTTGAAGTTAGATAAATCAATATTCTGACAATGGTGGAGCTGCCCAAACGAAATATGAGATGCAGAAGGTCAATGTGGGAATGGGAAGGAGAATTAAAGTGTTTAGCATCTGGGAGATCAGGTTGGTTCAGGCGGACTGAGCGAAGGTGTTCAGCAAAACGTTAGCCCAGTCTATGTGTGGTCTCACCGATGTATAAGAGTCCACATCTTGAACAAAGGATACAGTAGATGAGGTTGGAGGAGGTGCAAGTGAACCTCTGCCTAACCTGAGAGGACTGTCGGGGTCCCTGGACAGAGTCGAGGGAGGAGGTATAGGGACAGGTGTTGCATCTTCAGCGGTTGCAGGGGAAGGTACCTGGAGGTGGGGTGGTTTGGGTGGGAAGGGATGAGTGAACCAGGGGGTTGTGGAGAGAACAGTCTCTGCGGAAGATGGAAAGGGGTGGAGATGGGAAGATGTGACTAGTGTTGGGATCCTGTTGGAGGTAGCGAAAATTGAGGAAGATTATGTGTTGTATGCGACACCTGATGGGGTGAAAGGCAAGGACTAGGGGGGACTCTGTCTCTGTCACAATGAGAGGGAGGGGGAGCAAGTGCGGGGCTACGGGGTACCGAGGAGACATGAGTGAGGGCCTCATCTAGGTACATGGCTAGGACAGGTTTGGAGGGATATGGACCAAATGCAGACAGGTGGGACTAGTGTAGCTCGGACATGTTGGTGGGTGTGGGCAAGTTGAGCCAAAGGACCTGTTTCCATGCTGTATCAGTCTATGACTAGTTATTGGTGAGATAGAATATTGCATCCATTTCTGGTCACCTAGCTTTAAAAAATGTGTAAGAAGGAACTGCAGATGCTGGTTTAAAAAAAAATGTGACGCTTCTGGAGATTGTGCAACAAGATATTTTCCAGAATGGTTCCAGAATTAAATATCGTACCAGTAACTCGAACTGGAAAACGTGGGGTTGTTCCCCTTGGATAAACACCTGTGAGGAGACCATAAGAGTTGTACAAAATCATGACTAATTCAGACAGGGCCACAAGAGGGAAGCTGGTCTCTTTAGAGCATGGTTCATAAATTAAGCAGTACATTTACACTATTTTCAGTAAAATATATCATGGAGAAGAACATTTTATACAAAGATCTGTTTTGACCTTGAAAAAAACAAATCAGTGCTTTCAAAGGGGAGAAGCAAGGAAATGCAGATGTTTACAAGGCAGGACACAAAGTCCTGGGGTAACTCAACGGGCCTGGAAGTAATCCCCGAAGAATATGGATCGGTGATGTTTCGGGTAAGAACTATAGCCAAGGAAGGGTCACGACCCAAAACGTCACCCATTCCTTCTCTCCAGAGATGCTGCCTGTCCCGCTGAGTTACTCCAGCTTTTTATGTCTATAGCCAGAGACTTGATGTCCAGTATCCCGATAGGCTTTGGAACCCTTCATCGGACAAAGGGAATTGGATGAACATTTAAAAGACAATGATTTGCAGAACAATGGGGAAGAACCAAACAATGGAATTAATGAGGTAAATAACCAGCATAGTCATAATGAGATGAATGGCGTCTTCCTTGCCATAACAATTCTATGATATTCCGGAAGTGGCGGCGCTGTTGAACGGCTGCGGCTCGCCTGCAGTCCGTCTGTCTTTACTTTTTTTTTTGTTGTCCTGTTTTAGTCAAATTTTAGTTATTAGGTTGTGTTATGTGTGGGGGGGGGGGGGCTGAAACATGGTTTTCTGTCTCTCCCTTCGGGGGAATGCGACTCTTTCTGTCGTATCCCCCCTTCTCTGCCTCCGTCTGCGCTGAGGCCTAATGGTGGAGCTGGCGGCCTCCAACTGCGACCGACCTCGAGGCTCCGGAAGCAGAGCCAGGACTTACAACGCGCGGCTGGCCGTCTTCGAGCTGCCGCGGCGTTCCAGTGGCAGCGGCACGACTCGGTCTGACGCAGCGCACCGGTGAGGGCGGCCCGGCTCGAGGCTGAGACAGCACTCTGGTGAGGGCGGCCCCGCTCGGGGTTGAGACGGCGCTCTGGCGTTGGTGGCCCGACACGGGGATAAGACGGTGCTCCGGTGGCTGAGGCGGCGTCCGGCGGTGGCGACCTGAATCCGGGGCTCGGCCGCGGGCCAGTGGATGACATCATCGGGAGCTCGTAGGTCACAGGTTGGTGTCTGTTTTCCGGAGCTCCCGCTGCAACAGCTGCGTCCGCTGGACTGGAGGGCGGCAGCTTCGACCACCCCGGGCCGCAGAGCTTGAACTGGCCCGTTCGCGGAGCTCGGTTGAGCCGCGGGACTGACTACCATCGCCCGGTGGGGTAACAGCATATTGCCTCAGCGCAGAGGGAGAATGAGGAGGGAAGAGACAGTAACTTTAAGACTTTTGCCTCCATCACAGTGAGGAGGTGCCTGATGAACTCACTGTGGTGGATGTTAATTTGTGTTTATTGTGTGTTTTGTTGTTTATTATTATATGTATGGCTGCAGGCAACGACATTTCGGTCGGACCGAAGGGTCTGAATGACAAATAAAGGATCTAATCTAATCTAATCTAATATTATATGACACCCCTTGGTTTTTTATGAGGTAAAAGAGACCCAGAATGATTTGGTTGAATATATCTTCTTTATTCCAGTGTCATCATGAATCAGTTTGGCAATTACGCCGATATCACCAATACCAATAGACATTTTTTGCAAGCTTTAGAACCAATAGACATTTTTTTGCAGCTTTTTTTGCAAGCTTTATAACCAATAGACATTTTTTGCAAGCTTTAGAACCAATAGACATTTTTTGCAAGCTTTAGAACCAATAGACAACCAACCAATAGACATTTTTTGCAAGCTTTAGAACCAATAGAGACACCTTGTTTGCAAGCTTTAGAATCAATAGACATTTTTTGCAAGCTTTAGAACCAATAGACATTTTTTTGCAAGCTTTAGAACCAATAGACATTTTTTTTTTTTTGCAAGCTTTAGAACCAATAGAGACACTTTTTGCAAGCTTTAGAACCAATAGACATTTTTTGCAAGCTTTAGAACCAATAGACATTTTTCTGCAAGCTTTAGAACCAATAGACATTTTTTTGCAAGCTTTAGAACCAATAGAGACATTTTTTTGCAAGCTTTAGAACAAATAGACATTTTTTGCAAACTTTAGAACCAATAGACACATTCTGCAAGCATTTTAGAACCACTAAGGGCACTTACATTTGAGTAGACATGTGTTCAGTGCTCAGAGAAACGTGACCCTCTGCCTTCCTTCATCTTGAAGAGACTATGAGGCGCACTACTTCCTGGTTTTATAATCCCTCCCCCCCTGCCGCCAGCGGGGGCAGCAGAGAATGGGGAATTTTGTAAAAACATTAATATCTCTGTCATTTTTCATCGACGGGAAAAATCCTCGGCACACATGCGGCGGAGGGGGGCTCTGAGCAAGGTGGCCAATAATGACGGCCATAAGTGGCGGCGTTCTCTCGGAAATCGCAGCACAGATGGCCAAAACTGGTCAAGAACAGTCTTTTAGTAATATAGAAGATGGAAAGTAGAATTTTGCACAGTATTCCAAATTTTAAGATGTCTATAGTAAATTGTAAGCATGTTGTATAATAAGTTTATTCTAGGCTTGTTACAGGCTTGTTGTATAGGGTGCAGACAGAAAGATCTACTTATTCTCAGCACTGAGTATCTAATTATACTCAGTTGTCCACTAAAGAAAAAACACAAAGTGCTGGAGTAACTTAGTGGGTCAGGCAGCATCCCTGGAGAACATGGATAGGTGATGCTTCAGGTCGGGACCCTTCTTCAGACTGATTGTGGGAGGGTTGGGGGAGAAAGCTAGAAGCGAGGAGGAGTAGAACAAAGCCTGGCAGGTAATAGGTGACCACATGCGAGGGAGGAGGGGTTGATAGGCATGGCTGGCCAAAAGCCAAAGATGAAAGGTGTTTCAAAAAGATTGAACAGTTGCAAATTATGTAGCCAGAATGGAGGGGAAGAGGGAGGAGATAAATCAGTGGGAGTCTAGGTGGGGTGCAAGGGATGGGGATGGTGGGGGGGGACGGACACCTGACGCCAAACTCCAGGGAGACTCTCTATGGCGATCTATGTCCACAGGAAAAGGTTACCTAGCAGAGGAAGAAAATGATTCAGAGATTGGTAAAAGTCTCCTTGAAAAATTAAAACATCCTTACTAAGTCCGCAGAATCCATGGTGCATGAACACTCAAAGTGGAGAAAATAATATTGGAATGGTACTGGAAAATATATATTGGAAACCTAGTGCACTGATAGGGTAGAGAGGCCCCACATAAATAGCAGATGAGTACACCACCTTCCAGCCACACCACCATCCTGCCCCAGCTATGATACAGCCTGCAGTTCATACAGGGGCCTTTTCAGTCATCTCAGAAGCCAAAAAAAACTACACTAGAACAAGTCATTCTCGATCCCAAGGGACTGCCTAGGAAGTTGAATAATAAACAATGACTCTCAAGTCAAGTTCTGATCTTAGTTAGTAATGGATGGGGAAATGGGCTGGTGAAAAGATGTGGAGAAAAAAACAGATGGCAAATAAATGGAATCTGACTACCCATAACTTGTGTCTCTAATGCCAGGTAGACCCAATGTTAATAAATATCTCGATATATTCCATGCATTTGAGCAGCCGGGAATTAACTTAAAACCTAAAAATTACATTATAACAAAGTTCCAGCCTGTAATTTCAATGTACATTCCTGTCAGATTAATGCAATTTTCAACAGGGAAATTGTTCAACAATAATTAAATGTCGCTCTTGAAGTGATGCTTCAGACTCCAAAGGTTTCGGGGATGGGAATGATACCTGCATCTGTGTCAAAGGCTGTAGAACTGGACACCCTTTTCACAATCTTCCATCCATCGTGTTGTCTAGCTACAACTTAATCGTGAACTTATGAAAAGCGTATTAACAGGTCAGCACAGACATGGTCAATATCATAACATGGAGACCACAAACACGTACCCTCTTACATTTTGGATTTTACTGTTAAACGGCAAGATTATGAAGATCATCTTAGACAATAGACAATAGGTGCAGGAGTAGGCCATTCGGCCTTTCGAGCCATTCGGCTGATCATCCCCAATCAGTACCCCCTTCCTACCTTCTCCCCATATCCCATGGCTCCGCTATCTTTAAGGGCCCTATCTATCTCTCTCTTTAAAGTATCCAGAGAACCGGCCTCCACCACTCTCTGAGGCAGAGAATTCCACAGACTCACAACGCTCTGTGTGAAAAAGTGTTCTAAATGTCTTACCCCTTATTCTTAAACAGTGGCCCCTGGTTCTGGACTCCCCAAACATTGGGAACATGTTTCCTGCCTTTAGCGTGTCCAAACCCTGAATAATCTTATATGTTTCAAGAAGATCCCGTCTCATCCTTCTAAACTCCAGAGTATACAAGCCCAGCCGCTCCATTCTCTCAGCATACGACAGTCCCGCCATCCCAGGAATTAACCTTGTAAACCAATGCTGCACTCCCTCAACAGCAATAATGTCCTTCCTCAAATTAGGAAACCAAAACTGCACACAATACTCTAGGTGTGGTCCCACTAAGGCCCTATACAACTGCAGAAGGCAGAAGGATCTGTTTGCTCCCATACTCAACTCATTTTGTTATGAAGGCCAACATGCCATTCGCTTTCTTCACTGCCTGCTGTACTTGCATGCTTACTTTCATTGACTGATGAACGAAGACCCCCAGATCCCGTTGTACTTTGTACTTGTGATATCTCAATTGAACATTTGATTTTGCTGCCCCTCAAATATTTTTATCAGAAAAAACCCAAAATTCTCTAAAACAATAAAGACCTAACCACACTCTTCAAACGTGAACGCTGTCTACATGTTAATATCCAAATATAATAACTGCGCCTATAACAAACGATATGCAGAAAATTCAATGCAACTGATTGTTCAGATTTGCACATTTGGTTTATTGCAATATTGAAACTTCTTCCATTTTGCTTAAATGCATTTTTCACTGGTCTTCTTAAAATTTTTAATGCAAAACTTGCTTTCAACCCCCGAATGTTAAAATTCAGTTTGTATCTGTTCAATACACCGTAACGTGAGCCACACGATTGCCTGCAGACGTTTCTGTTTGTAACAAGTGTTCGGTGGACGATTCTGAAACTACACAATGGCCAGATATTTTCACATGAAAATAGGATTAAAATCACATCAATATTTTTTATTTCATTTATAACTATTTTAGTTCCTAACCAGTATATCTTTAAAAGTAATTACTTTTTTGATCTGAAAAAGGTAACCAGGTGCATTTTAGGTTGAGAGATTTTAGATCAATATTGATTTTCTCCGTTTGAAATTGTGTGATATAGTATCATTGTAACTTCATGATGTTTTAAGTAAACACGGTAACAATTTCAAAATGGATACTTTAATAGTGACTACAAGCAAATGATTTCAAAGCAAAACTATAAGGGAAAAATTGGCAAATGAAAAGAGCTGTCTCGGTAAACCATGAAATTTACATTTAATAAAATCAGGACAGTTGCCAAATGACTGTGGGATAAGGTCAGTTGTTTGCTTCATAAATAAATTAAATTACAAAGTATTACAATCGGCAGTGATTGTGAAGTACACAGTGCAAACCTAATGGATATTTATTGCTGTCACTCGCAGGGCTGAGCAACGAGTTGTACGGTATGAACCGTGCACACTTGGAACCCTGTTTCTGTAGACAAAAAAAATCGTTTTTGCAAGTCTTTTTCTAGGTGAATTTTGAATCTAACGGGACTTATTTGGGGGCAGACCATGAATTGGAAATATAGCTCTTACAGCGCATGAGCAAGAAGAGCCCCTGTCAAGTTGTGGTTGACTCGGAAAACTGAATGCAAGGTGTTGGAAGAAAGGTTGAGGTCGTGCTTGCAAGGTGCTTGCCAGGTTCTGCATTTACAACGTTATGTAAGTTTGTTGGTTTAGCAACTGTTTTTGTTGGTTGTGGTGTGGGTTGAATCGCCTGGATTTGGAGAGTTATGATGTTGGGGGCTTGGCTGCCAGTGGGACACACTTTTATTTCGCGTTGTGTGAGGAGATGAGGAGGTTTTGAGGGTGAGTGCAGAGACCCGGGACTCCGGCTGCACTTTGAGTGAAACTTGACAGGACTGCGGCAGAGAGCGCATGTGCCACCCGGCGGCTTTTGTCCTCAAATACACGGCCGTGATGTGACGATACATCACACGGCGTCGAGTGCCTTCGCTCATTGGCATATACGGCACTCACGGAGTAGAGCGGAGAAGGAGCGCATTTATTTTCCCTGAAAAGGAAGCCCGTGCGAGGAGCAGCGCCGGGTCGCGCATGCGCGCTGAGGGCGCCCACTATTCGGCAAGGTGTGCGCGGGGAGGAAGTGCGCACGCGCGGCTCGGCCGCGGTCGCAGCGTCCCAATGGGGTGCTCAGTATTTGGCAGCGGCCCCAGTGTTCACCCACAGCCCCCCTCGCTCCCTCCCCTCCATTCCCTGCCTCCTCCTCCTCCTCCCTCCTTCATCGGCACCGACACACAACGGGGCTGGGACTGGCCACGTCGGCCGGGCCTCAGCCAGTCAGCAGTGCCAAGAAAGAAGGGGGAGGGAGGGGGGGTTGTTAGAAAAAAAAGGGGGAGGGGAAGGGGGAAAGACAGCGAGGAAAGGGGTGGAAAGGAAGGAAAGTGTTCTTGCAAGGAAAGTGTTAAAAACCCGCCTTCCCCTCCCCCCTTTTTATTGCAGAGAAAAAAATAGTGCAAATGCTTCAATGCAAACGCTTCAGTTTAATTAAGTATTGCTTTTTTTTTAAATGGTGAGAGGAACGAATTGACGCGAATATGTGGCTGCTGCTGCCAGAGGGTGAGTGTTGAGCGGTTCGTTCCTCGAGCGTTTTCCCGGAGCTCGAGCGGCGACCGTTGGCTTTGAACCGGGGGAGGGCGGGGCGGCGCCGCGGGGGTTGGGGAGGGGGACGGGGGGGGGGGGGGGGGGCACTCGGCCCGCTCCCTTGGCACCAGCCGCCGCCTGGCAATCTCTACATTTGCAGCTGTCACTGGCACAAATGCATTAAAACCAGCCAGAGAGGGGCTCATGACACACCGGGGATAGAAATAAACCCTCCCTCCTGTGAAGGCAGCTCCACACCAGAGCCCCCAGGGCTTGGCGAATTATCTCCTAAAATGTTGATGACAAAAGTCTCACGGGCTTTTCCAAGTCTTGGTTTGCCAAGTGTTTTTTTTTTAACTTTCATTCATCCTTAACCATCCTTTATTTTTGTAAACTCTCCTCCGTTCCAGTTTTTGCAATCTGTCGCCTTTCACCCAGTTTGTGGGGGGGAAACGAAGCTTTTGTTTTTGCAGTTCTACATTTTATTGGGGGTGGTGTTAAGTTTGAGAACTAGATTGCAGGTCGTGAAAGCTGCACGAAGCAGGTTGAAGGAATGTTGTTTGGTGGGTGGATGTAGACCAACTGCACTGTCAGTTTACATTGTGATTGAGATGTTTTACTCGAGTGGTAGTCCAGGAATTGGCCCATTGCGTGCCTACTTAGAGACTAAGATATACACACAGCATTGGTTTGACATGTTAAGCGGGTCTACTTTTTCCACAATGGGAAGACTCCAGGCTCGCAATTGACAAATTACCACGCATTTGTTGTTTCAGATCGTGATAAACGTTGTTTTTGGAAATGCACTGCCCCATCTAATGGCCTGAATCTTTCGGCTTAAATTGATTAAAACTAAACATGTTCTATTCTCGTTACTGCAAGTCGGGTATGTTTATAAATACTGTCTCCTCCTGATGATTTTATTCATGTGACAGCATTTAAAACAATACATTGTTGATGTGTGTTTGATATGGAAGGTAGTAGAGGCGCTAGAAATGTAATGCCCAGCTTATCCTGCATATCTGTAATTAATTTGATGCCTAAAGAAAGGGGATGCAGTCGGCGTCAACCTTGCATCATTTATGGAGGTTAATCTCAGGGCCTTGTTGATTTTGCCTTCTGGCCCTATATTTGAGTGAGATAAGATATGTCATGAGTTACTGTTAAGAGTATTGTATATAAAGGATCTGATATTATGCAGATTTTAGTTGTAGCATCACGAATCCTGGCAGGATTCGCATTTCGTAAAGTTTACAGAATATTATTAAGGTTTAGTAAATTAGTTGACGGTTCAGCAAGTAGTTGCGTGTTGAATGGATCAGAAAGAATGAACTTTTATCATACTCCGTATGCCACCAGTAACAAAATATTGACTGATGGATGCAGAAATGGCCATTTATTAACATTAATCCATTTAATATCTACTTTATTTGCTTTTATGTGATGACAACAGAAAATTATGCCACCCTTTGTAAATGACTAAATCTATGGCAGCAAGAAGAAAATATTTGAACAGTAATCCAAACAAAGGTGGGATTCCAATATTATTGGTATATATTTGGAAAGAAAATAGTTGTCAATATTGATAGAAATCATCTTGCCTTGTTTGGCCAGTTTACTGAAAGTGCGTAAACAGTGAAATCGCAGATGGACTCTATGTTAGATAAAAATGCTTATTCATAAGACATAGGAGCAGAATTAGGCCATTCGACCCATCAAGTCTGCTATGCCATTCGATCATGGCTGATCTATTTTTCCCCTCTCATCCTATTCTTCTGCTTTCTCCCCGTAACTTTTGATGCCCTTACTAATCAAGAACTCTGCTTTAAAAATACCTACTGACTTGGCCTCCACTGCTGTCTGTGACAATGAATTCTACAGATTCACCACCTTCTGGCCAATGAAAATCCTCCTCATCTCCATTCTAAAGGTAATTCCTTTTATTCTGAGGCTGTGCACTCTGGTCATAGACGCTCCCACTACTAGAAATATTCAGTCCTTCTCGGCCTTTCACTACGCAGTAGGCTTCAATTAGACTCTCTCTCTTCCCCCCCCCCTAACCTTCTAAACTCCAACAAGTACAGACCCAGAGTCATCAAACAGTCCTCATACATGAATCTAATCATCCCCAATAATTTCTATAAACCTCCTTTGGACCATATACAACACCAGCATGTCCTCTCTGGTCTTGTAAATTTGATGTTCTCATCACACAGGTTTTATTTGGATAAGATATACATGCATTTAGATAGACGAGGGCTAATTGGAGATAGTCAGCACGGTTTTGTAGGTGGGAGATCATGTCTCAAGAATCTGAGGGTTTTTTTGAAGATGTGACATAGAAACATAGAAAATAGGTGCAGCAGTAGGCCATTCGGCCCTTCGAGCCTGCACCACCATTCAATATGATCATGGCTGATCATCCAACTCAGTATCCTGTACCTGCCTTCTCTCCATACCCCCTGATCCCTTTAGCCACAAGGGCTACATCTAACTCCCTCTTAAATATAGCCAATGAACTTCCCTCAACTACCTTCTGTGGCAGAGAAACAGGTTGATGAGGCCAGAGCTGTAGATGTATATATGGATTTCAACTAGGCAAGGTTCTGCATGGTAGGCTATTCAGGGAGGTTTGAATGCATGGGATCCAAACAGAGATAGCTGACTCAATAGAAAATTGGCTTCATGAAAAGAGGGTGATAATGGATGGTTGCTTTTCTGACCGGAGTTCTGTGACTAGTGGTGTGCCTCTGGGTTCAGTGCTGTGCCCATTGCTGTTTGTCATATATATCAATGAAATGGATGAGAACGTGCATGGCATGATTAGCAAGTTTGCAGCTGACTAAAGTGGGTGGTTTGGTTGCAGATAGTGAAGATGGTTGTCAAAAATGACAGCAGGATCCTGATCGATTGGGCTGGTGGACTGAGGAATGGATAATGGAATTTAATACAGTAACAGTGCAAGGTGTTACATTTTGGGCAGTCTAACAAGGGCAGGACCTACACTGTGAATAGCAGGGCTCTATGGAGTGTTGTGGAACAGAGGGAGTGCAGGTACATAGTTTCTTGAAAATGACATCACGGGTAAATAGGGTGGTCAAGAAGACTTTCAGCACACTGGCCTTCATCAGTCAGAGTATTGAGAAACTAAATTGGGAAGTCACGTTACAGATGTATAAGACATTGGTGAGGGCACATTTAGAGTATTGTGTTCAGTTCTTGTCATCACGATGTAGAAAAAAATGTTGTCAAGCTGGAAAGGCTGCAGTAAGATTTGAGGATGTGGCCAGGATCGAGGAGCTGAATTACAGGGAGAGGTTGCGCAGGCTAGGGCATTATATTTTGGAGCGCAGATGAATGTGATCTTATAGAGGTGTATAAGCTCATTGGGTAAATGCACAGCGTATTTTGCCCAGAGTAGGTGCATCAAGGACAAGAGGACATAGCTTAAGGAGAGGGAGGAAAGATTAAATAGGGCCCTGAGGTAACTTTAATAGGTAACTTTTTTACACATAGGGTGGTAGGAATATGGAAAGAGCTGTCGGGGGAGGTAGTTGAGAAAGGTACTATTGTCACGTTCAAGAGACATTTGGACAGTTACATGGATTGGATAGGTTTAGAGGTTTATGGGCCAAGGGAGGTGGGACTAGTGTAAATGGGGCATGTTGATTGCTGTGGGCAAGTTGGGCCAAACAACCTGTTTCCATGCTCTACGATCTATGGCTCTGTGACTCGCTCTGAATTCATGTTCTGGTCAATTTGAAATTTGTCTCCATTTAATAAAGTACATCTGCTCATAACATTTACTTCGTATAAAACTTTATTTCAAAGTTTGGAGGAAACCAATTTATCCAGTTACTCCCGGTAGAGTTGCCGCCCAACTGTGCCAGAGACCCAGGCTTGATCCTGACCACGAATGCTGCCTGTACAGAGATAGGTCGTTCTCCCCGTGACCTGCTTTGGTTTTTTCCGAGATCTTCAGTTTCTTCCCACACTCGAAAAGACGTGCAGGTTTGTAGGTTAATTGGCTTTGTATAAATGTAAATTGTCCCTTATGTGTGTACAGTGGTGTTAATGTGTGAGGATCGCTGGTCGCTGCTGACTGGGTGGGCCAAAGGGCCTGTTTCTGCCTAGTATCTCTAAACTATACTTTTGAACATTTTTAGGCATGTTACAGCATCCCAGCATGACTTTTTAAAATATACTAAAATACTGGCCTTTAATTCTTCCAAACATTGTTCTGTGAAAAGGGCACCACATTCTCTTAACTTTACAGGTCTACCTTGTAGATTGATTACAGAATATGCAAATTGATAGTTTATGCAGGATTTATAGTTGCAAATTTGCAAAGATACATGAGAAGGGTAGCATGACTGAAGGTTAAATAAAATGATTTGTGTAAAGCCAAGTTGAATGAAACAGAACTGCAGGAAACAAATCTGTGTTCTTGGAACTTTTGTCCTTGGCAACTGGTGAAGCTTGATGCCTCCAATTTAACATTTTCATTGTTCGAATTTAAACCTATATTTAAATAAATGATAGTCTTGCTATTTCCAATCTCCTCCAGTTGTAAAACACTGTGAAAAGGTTCCATTCCTCAGAACAGTACAGCACCACGGAACAGCGGTAGAGTTTCTGCCTTACAGCACCAGAGACCCGGGTTCAACCCTGACCCCGGGTGCTGTGTGTACGGACTTTAAAAGTTCTCCCTGTCCACATGGATTTTCTCCCCGTGCTCCAGTTTGCTCCCTCATTCCAAAGACGTGCAGGTTTGTAGGATTGGCTTCTGTAAACTGCCCCTGGAGTATAGGTTGCAAACGTAGAACTAGTGCACAGGTGATCATTGGTTAGCGTGGACTCGGTGGGTCGAAGGGCATGTTTCCACACTGTATCTCTAAACTGAACTCTAAATCTATACTTGCCTTGTGCTTTGCCATCCCCGCCACCTACTGCTTTGTTCCTGGTGAGCAACTTAACCTTGAGCAAGTTAGCCATTGTGCCATGGAATTTCCTCTTTAAATCCCTTTGCATCGTAACTTGTTGAAGACCATGTCTTTGTAGAATGAAACTTCAGGCTGCTTCGTCTGAGGAAGTGTCCTGACCCAAAATGCCACTTATCCGTGTTCGCTAAGAGATGCTCCCTGTCCTGCTGAGTTACTCCAGCATTGTGTCTTTCTTTGTAAACCAGCATCTGCAGTTCTTTATTTCTAGTTCACTTCATTTTGATTTGTCATCTTTGTCTGATCTCACCTACTTTAAAGTTAATTAGTTACTTAATAAATGCAATATGTTTTAATACAAAGTAAATGGTATTAGTTCTAATAATTCACTGCATCAAACTGTTGTTGGATCTAGTTAATTATCCTGGTTAGTGAATTTTATCAATCAATTGCAAACATTTACTGTGTTCTCTCCACCTCTCCTGTTGTTGCACAAAATGTATTTGTTTGCTCATTTTTTCCCCGTTCTGATAAAGGTCAGTAACCTGAAATATCAATTTGTTTCATTCGCCACAGATCTGCCTAACCTGCAGAGTGTTCCGTATTTTTTGCTTTCATTATTAATGAACATGCTCTGTTTCTTACTATTTTTGACAAATGATTGATTTAAGCTTCTTATTGAATTTATTATTGAATTATCTTATTAATTTTCTTCACCAGATTTTTTTAAGAACAAATTAAATTGCTGCAGTTGAACAATTGTGCACCAATGCACAATGACATTAATTGATTAATGCTAAGTTCTAAAATGACTGCTGCATGAAAATAACACCAGGGAAATTTCCTCTTATGATTAAAATTTATCTCTGAAGTAGAAAAGGTGATCTCAGTAATGGTTTTCAGATATTTCCTTTGTCACAATGATTTCTTCAATATCTATGCTGCTACTTTGTTATATTTCAAAGCTTCATAAGACTAGTTAAAACTACTACTTTCTTTTGCAGTCCTCCTGTTTAAAACAAAAAGACTAATGTAACATAATTGTTTAATCTCAAAAACACTTGGCATTTTTTACCTGAAAGGGGATGCTCAAGTTCTTGCTAATTTTTTTAAATCATCATCAACTTGGTAGGCATAATACCAAGAAATTACATTTAAAATAGGTTGTGGGACCTGGGGTGGATTGGGGAAAAAAGTCCAAAAATGTTCCAAAAATAGAATGCATTCCGAATGATTGTTAATCTGCTTATTTAGCATTGTTATTCAAATGACAATCCACGATTATCATCAAGCCTGATGAGCATCGACGTACAGTAAGAAGTGCAGAAAGGCATACTTGGAGCAATAGTATGTGTATCTAAAAGTAACATTTCATCCTAGCAATAGCAACTTTGTAACTTAACTGCATAAATGCGAAATAGACAATACAGTTTACAATGTTCAGCCAAGTGAGTGTCCGAGGTGTGGACTGGAGATTCTGTGGTGGCAGGCGTGACTCGAGGATGGTCTGTTGCCTCCCTGGTGCCAGGGTTCAAGATGTCTCGGACCGACTTCAGAACATCCTCAAGAGGGAGGGTGAGCAGCCGGAAGTGGTTGTGCATGTGGGCACAAACGATGTCGGGAAGAAGAGGAAGGAGGTTCTGCAACATGAGTTTAGAGAGTTAGGAAGAAGGCTGAAAAGCAGGACTTCTAGGGTGGTTATACTACAGTGGTTATGGAGAATTTTAACATGCAGATATACTGGGAAAATCAGGTTGGTACTGGACCCCAAGAAAGGGAGTTTGTAGAGTGTCTCCGAGATGGATTCTTACAGCAGCTTGTACTGGAGCCTACCAGGGAGAAGGCAATTCTGGATTTAGTGTTGTGTAATGAACTGGATTTGACAAGGAAACTCAAGGTAAAGGAACCATTAGGAGGTAGTGATCATAATATGACAAGTTTTAATCTGCAATTTGAGAGGGAGAAGGTAAAAACAGAAGTGTCAGTATTGCAGTTGAACAAAGGGGACTATGTTGGCATGAGGGAGGAGCTGGCCAAAGTTGAGTAAAAAGGGACCTCGGCAGGGATGATGGTGGAACAGCAATGGTAGGTGTTTCTGGGCATAATCCAGAGGATGTAGGGTCATTTCATTCCAAAGAGGAAGAAAGATTCTAAGGGGAGTAAGAGGGGGCCGTGGCTGACAAGGGAAATCAAGGACAGTATGAAAATAAAAGAGAAGACGTATAACATAGCAAAGATAAGCGGGAAGCCAGAGGATTGGGAAACTTTTAAAGGTCAACAGAACGTAACTAAAATAGCTATACGGGGAAAAAAGATGAAGTATGAAGGTAAGCTAGCCAAGAATGTAAAGGAGGTTAGTAAAAGCATCTTTAGGTATGTGAAGAGGAAAAAAAATTAGTTAAGATAAATGTGGGTCCCTTGAAGCCAGAAACAGGTGAATTTATTATGGGGAACAAGGTGTTGCAGACGAGTTGAACAGGTACTTTGGTTCTGTCTTTAAGGAAGACACAAACAACCTCCCTAGTGTACTAGAAGACAGAGGACCTAAGGTGATGGAGAAACTGAAGGAAATTCACATTAGTCAGGAAATGGTGTTGGGTAAACTGATGGAACTGAAGGCTAATAAATCCCCAGGGCCTGATGGCCTGTATCCCAGGGTACTCAAGGAGGTGGCTCTAGAAATTGTGGACACATTGGTGATCATTTTCCAATGTTCTAAAGATACCGGATCCGTTCCTGTGGATTGGAGGGTAGCTAACGTTATCCCACTTTTCAAGAAAGGAGGGAGAGAGAAAACAGGGAATTATAGACCAGTTAGCCTGACATCGGTGGTGGGGAAGACGCTGGAGTCAATTATCAAAGATGTAATAGCTGCGCATTTGGATAGCAATAACAGGATCGGTCCAAGTCAGCATGGATTTATGAAGGGGAAATCATGCTTCACAAAGTTCTGGACTTTTTTGAGGATGTAACAAGTAAAATGGACAAGGGAGAGCCAGTGGATGTAGTATAGCTGGACTTTCAGAAAACCTTTGATAAGGTCCCACACCGGAGATTAGTGGGCAAAATTAGAGCTCATGATATTGGGGGTAGGGTATTGACATGGATAGAAAATTGGTTGGCAGACAGGAAACGTCCCTTTCAGAATGGGAGGCAGTGACTAATGGGGTGCCGCAAGACTACGGTGCTGGGACCGCAGCTATTTACAATATAAATTAATGATTTAAATGAAGGAATTAAAAATAACGTTAGCAAATTTTCAGATGGCACAAAGCTAGGTGGCAGTGTGAACTGTGAAGACAATGATATGGGGATGCAGAGTGACTTGGTCAGGTTGGGTGAGTGGGCAGATGCAGTATAATGTGGTTAAATGTCAGATTATCCACTTTAGAGGCAAGAATAGGAAGGCAGATCATTATCTGAATGGTGTCAAGTTAGGAGAAGGGGAAGTACAACGAGATCTGGGTGTCCTAGTACATCAGCAATGAAAGTAAGCATACAGGTACAAGAGGCAGTGAAGAAAGATAATGGCATGTTAGCCTTCATAACAAGAGGAGTTGAGTATTGGAGCAAAGAGGTCCTTCTACAGTTGTGCAGGGCCCTGGTGAGACCTCACCTGCAGTATTGTGTGCAGTTTTGGTCTGATTTGGGGAAGGACATTCTTGCTGCTGAGGGAGTGAAGCGTTGGTTCACAAGGTTAATTCCTGGGATGGCGGGACTGTCATATGATGAAAGAATGGAGCGACTGGGCTTGTATTCACTGGAATTTAGAAGGATGAGAGGGGATCTTGTAGAAGCATATAAAATTATCAAGGGATTAGACACTAGATGCAGGAAACATGATCTCGATGTTGGGGGAGTCCAGAACCAGGGGCCACAGTTTAAGAATAAGGGGTAGGCGATTTTGAACTAAGACGAGGACAAACTTTTTCAGAGTTGTGAATTTGTGGAATTCTCTGCCTCAGAAGGCAGTGGAGGCTGATTCACTGGATGCATTCAAAATATAGTTAGATAGAGCTCTTAGGGCTTGTGGAATCAAGGGGTATGGGGAGAAGGTAGGAACGGGGTACTGATTGTGGATGATCAGCCATGATCACATTGAATGGTGGTGCTGGCTCAAAGGGCAGAATGGCCTATTCCTGCACCTATTATCTATGTATCTGCGTGACCCACTAATCAATCAGATCAGATTAAAGTTCAAGTCCACATCCAATTACGAAAGGTGCTGGGAAAATAAACAAAAGGAGAGGAAGGCTGTGGTTGATGAATCTTCATCTAAAAACTGGTTAGAATTGAACATGGAACAGTACAGCACAAGAATAGGCACTTCGGCCCATAATGTTTGTGCCAAACAAATGCTAATAAAATCACTTATCTCTCTGTGCATAGCCTATCTCCCTCCATTCCCTGCATATCCACATGCCTATCCTAAAGTCATTTCAATGCCATTAACGTATCTGCTTCAACCACCACCCCATCAGCACGTTCCAGGCACTCGCCATTCTCTTTTTTTAAAACTTGTCCCGCACATCTCCTTTAAACTTTTCCCCTCTCACCTTAACACTATGCCCTCTATTATTTGACTTTTCCATCCTGGGAAAAAAGTTGTGAATGTTTACCTTATCTATGCCTCTCATAAATTAATATACTTCTATTAGGACCACCTTAATCTCTGACGTTCCAAATGAAATAACCTATGTTTGGCCAACCACACCCCGTAGCTAATACCTCCTAATCTCGGTATCATTTTTATAAACCCCTACACTCTTTCCAAAGCCCCCACATCTTCCTGTAATGGAGTGACCAGTACTTACACAATACTCCAAAGGCGGCCTAACCAAAGTTCTAAAAGCATGATTTCCTAACTCTTATATTCAATGCCCCAACCTATGAAATCAGGCATACCATAATTATGATTGCGAGAAATATACAAAGAGGATTTTGGGAACATTTTGACAAATTGAGTGAATGGACAGATGTGGTTAGTGTGTACAAGTGTTAAATTATCAAGTTTGGAAATGCAGAATGTTATTTAAATGGTGATAAACTGGGAAATGTTGATGTACCAAGGTGTCCTTGCATAGCTTCACTGAAATGCAAAATATGCAGGTGAGCAGGCATTTAGAAGACGAGATATGTTGCCTTTCAGCGCTACAAATGTTTTGAGTACAACAGCAAGAGGGATAATTTTCAGTACCCATGTGGAGCTTTATTAAAACCACTCCTGGAGTACTGTGTGCGGTTTTGATTTTTGTAAATAAGAAGAATATACTTGCTATAGACTGAGTGCAACTAATGTTCATCAACTGTTTCCTGGGATGATAGGACTGATATGAGGAGAAATAGGTTGACTAATCTAACTCAACCACATGGCATTCCCCTCCCTTGCCTCCTATAGCAGTCGGTTGTGCATCTTATTCCTTGTGATTTTATCCACCTTTATGCCCACAAAGATATCTTATAGACTTTACATTGTAGTTTAGAGATATAGCATGGAAACATGCACTTTGGCCCACCCAGTCCACGCTGACTATCGATCGCTTGTACACACTAGTTCTATGTTATCCCACTTTCCCATCCACTCCCGATCATTTGGGGTAATTGTGTTTTAAAGGGCCAAATCTACAAACCCACGTGTCTCTGGGATATGTGAGGAAGCCCACAGGGTCACAGGGAGAAGGTGTACATAGACTGTCCACACAGACAGCACCCGAGTTCAAGATCAAACCCGGTTCTCTGGTGCTGTGATACAGCTGCCCTACAATTACATCACTGTGCTACCCCTTAATATTAAAACTTTCTAGAATATCTCTGTCCTTCTTCCATAGAATGTGCCATGATAATGCCTTTTGCCTTCATGAAACCATGAGCAATATCCATTTAAGACCTGTCATATGTGGGAAGGAACTGCAGATGCTGGTTTAAACCGAAGATAAACACAAAAAGCTGGAGTAACTTAGCAGGTCAAACAGCATTTCTGGAGAGTCCCCTGACTTTCAGTCTGAATAAGGGTCTCGACCTGAAACGTCACCTATTCCTTTTCTTCAGAGATGCTGTCTGAACCACTGAGTTATTCCAGTTTTTTGTGTCCAAGACCTGTCAGACATTTTCTGGCTCCATGTACAGAATGACTCTGGTACGTACAGAATCGGCCATACTTGTTTCCCAATTACTGCACTCTGTTCCTAATTACTCTCTTGCTTTTCATATTATTTAAATAACTTTTCATTTTCCTTAACCTTGTCAGCCTGTGATATTTCATTGTTTTTCTTGGCCCTTCTAATTTCTCAGTACACATTTTATATTCCTGGAGGGCCTCAACTGAGTTTCATACTCTTTAGCTACCATATCTTTCCTTTTTAAAAATCATACCCTTAACATCCAGCACTCCCCAGGCTTGCCTTCCTCCTTACAGGAATGTGTTGGTTGTGAATGTTCAAAATCTCACATTTATAAATATTTCCCATTTGTTGGATGCAGATTTATCCGGCAAGTCTGAGTCTATTTTTGCCAGATTAGATTTTACAACATTGAAATCAGCATACCCCTGATTCAGGACCTTAATTTCCTGTTTACATTTCCCTTTCGAAAACCATCTTAAAACTTATGGTCACTACCACGAAAACACTCACCCACAGATGCCTCACTCCTTGCCTGACTTTATTCCACAAAATGATGTCCTGTACTGTCTCTTCTATCGTAGGACTATCTGTACACTGTTGGACCTAAAAAGCTCTCTCTGGGGGGTCCTTGTCTATCAGTCACTGAAAGTAAGCATGCAGGTACAGCAGGCAGTGAAGAAAGTAAATGGCATGTTGGCCTTCATAAGAAGAGGAGCTGAGTATAGGAGCAAAGGGGTCCGTCTGCAGTTGTACAGGACCCTAGTGAGACCACACCTGGAGTATTGTGTGCAGTTTTGGTCTCCAAATTGGAGGAAAGACATTCTTGCTATTAAGAGAGTGCAGCGTAGGTTCACGAGGTTAATTCCTGGGATGGCGGGACTGTCATATGTTAATAGAATGGAGTGGCTGGGCTTATATACTCTGGAATTTAGAAGGATGAGAGGGAATCTTATTGAAACATATAAGATTATTAAGGGTTTGGACATGCTTGAGGCAGGAAACATGTTCCTGATGTTGGGGGAGTCCTGAACCAGTGGCCACAGTTTAAGAATAAGGGGTAAGCCATTTAGAAAGGAGATGAGGAAAAACTTTTTCACACAGAGGGTTGTGAATCTGTGGAATTCTCTGCCTCGGGGAGAAGGCAGGAACAGGGTACTGATTGTGGATGATCAGCCATGATCACAGTGACTGGCGGTGCTGGCTCGAAGGGCCGAATGGCCTACTCCTGCACCTATTGTCTATCGAATGCATTTTAAGGATTCAAATAGCCTTTCAAGCTATAGCAGGGGTTCCCGACCTTTTTCATCCCGTTTACCCCCTGGCAACTTTTCAAAAGTAAATTTACCCCCACCTTGTTTTATTCAGTAATTTGATTTTACATTTCTATCATAATAAAGCAAACAACAAAAGGGAAATTTAAAAATCCTTTTTACAAATCCAGAATCAACAAATTTATCCCCTGGGTAGGCGAAATTTACCCCAGGTTATGAACTCTTGCGCTAAACTGATCATAGCTAAATTTTGAATTTAACCGCCCAATCCTCCCTTATGCCTTTACAAACCCATGTGTACTCTACCTACTAATTTTTCTTTATTTGACTTGAACTTGTGGTGGTGGGGGGGGGGGGGCTACAGCCCTCCTTTACTGTGCATCCACGCTATTCCTGCTCCCACTCAAAATTATTTAAACCCTTCCTAAACCCATGAGCAAACCTCCCTGCTTGGCTATTGTGCTTTTTCTGGTTCAGGGGCAACCTTTCCAGCTTGTACAGTTCTACTGTGAGGACTTCATCCCTGTTGGGATGTGGGAGAACTGGAGTACACCTCAGAATTTGAGTACATTTTCCAAACATGATTTACTTTTCATAAAACGACGTGGACTAGGTTTAATTACATTTGGCTTTCCTAAATTATTTATTTTTGATGATTGACATTGCATCTTGCCAGCAATTGACATTAAACTAATTGACCTCTTTGCCTATTCTTTTCCTCTTTTTGCACAAGACTGTTTTCTGTTCGTCTGGAACGTTCTTCAAATGTAATGCGTTTTAGAAACATTTCAATCAGTGGATTCACTTTCAGTCTCAATGTAGAGCTCCTCCTGAAACATTCATTTGTACCTGCTCTTTCGCCTGCTGAGTTCTTCCAACATTTTGCCTTCCAACATGGTCCACTCTCTCTACTGGCACTTCCTCTAAAACCCATAAGTACAGGACATCTCTGGGATTTGTTTGCTTTGCCCCTGTGAGTTTCTCTAATATTTTATTCCTTGTGATTGGGATTTCTACAAATTCTACACTACTTATTGAAATTGGCTAATCTTCTCATGAATATTTTCGGTGACCTCCGTGGTGAGGACAGATGCAAAATGTATTTACTAGCCTAATTTTCTCGAAGCACCATACCTACCATAGCCACCTACTTTCCATAAAAACCACAGCATGTTTTGATACTGCATGCAAATTTTCTTAAGGATAAAGGGGAAATCCTTTAAAACCGAGATGAGAAGAACTTTTTTCACGCAGAGAGTGGTGAATCTCTGGAACTCTCTGCCACAGAGGGTAGTTGAGGCCAGTTCATTGGCTATATTTAAGAGGGAGTTAGATGTGGCCCTTGTGGCTAAGGGGATCAGGGGGTATGGAGAGAAGGCAGGTACGGGATACTGAGTTGGATGATCAGCCATGATCATATTGAATGGCGGTGCAGGCTCGAAGGGCCGAATGGCCTACTCCTGCACCTAATTTCTATGTTTCTATGTTTCCCTCAATCAACATTTTCTCTTAAGCTTTTTTATCATTTTGTGTTGGATCCTAAAACTTCCTCGAACTCTGGCCTGCCATCAACCCGTGCCACTTTGTATGTCATATTTTTCAATATAATATTACGCTTGATGTTCTTTATTAACCACTGCCTCTTTTTCACACAATTCCTCTTTCTAATTGAGATAAATTCCTGCTGAATGTTGCTGACCAGTTCTTTCTTTGAGCTTATTTTCTCAGTCCACCTTGGACTACTTCGCCATTGTACCGTTGTAATTGCCCGTAAGTTGAAGACTGTTGGGTCCTGAGGTGTTCATCTGTAAACTCCATCTGTAGTTTGTTCATCTTCAGGGGATCTTTAACAGCAACATTTCTTACTAATCCTTCCTTATTATTCATGACCAAATCCAAAAAAGCCTGTTCACAGGTAGATTCCATAACATGTCGTTCTAAGAAACTATTGTTGATGCACTCCAAAAATCTATCTTCTATGATACCCTAGACAGTTTGGTTTGAAAAAAATCAATATTTAGATTAAAATCTCCCATGATAATTGCATTTCCCTTCAAACTTGCTCCAGATGTATCCCCATTTATGCCCAACTGAAAGGTCACATTTCAGGGTTCTATCATGATTTGATTCCAAACTGATTCTATGCTGCCATCCACAGCTTCCACATCACAACTCAAATCACCACTGAAACCTTCTTTGATTGACGATACTATCCTGCGTCCTATCCCTTTTGGTCTGTTCTTCTAGAACCTTGTATAATTTGAAATATTAAACATCCAGAATGGAGAAGCAAAGAACTGCAGATGCTGGGTAATACACAAAAGGGCACCAAGTGCTGGTATAACAGCAGATCAGGCAACATTTCTGGGAAACATAGGTGATGTTTTGGGTTGAAATCCTTCATTGATTGATTATGGGGGTGGGAAGGGGGAGGAGAAGAAAGCTGGAAGAGGTGGGACCAAGCATGGCAGGTAATAGGTTGACACAGGCGAGGGAGGTTTTTTGATAGGCAGAGGTTTGGAACAAAGGGCAGAGATAAAAGCAGATGGTATGAGACAGGATTGAAGAGTTATAGAAACATAGAAAATAGGTGCAGGAGTGGGCCATTCGGCCCTTCGATTATCTTATCTTATTGCAAATACTATGTATATTCTGACATGACTAAAGCTTTCCGGTAGGCGGCGCGACTCTTGTCAGCAGCGGCCTCTGCAGCCCGTCCGCGTTTTTATTATTTTTTGTCTATGTTTCTATGTAGTTTTTGTTATTTTTTGTTCGGTGTGTGTGGGGGGGGGGGGGGGGGGGGGGGGGGTTGGGGTGGGAGGAGGGGGTAACTTTCAAATCTCTCCCTGCACGAGAGACCCAACCTTTTCTTGTCGGATCTCCATTGTCGTTGGGGCTGCAACGAGGAGCGGCCTCCAACAGGAGAAGACCGGGGACTCTGGTGCCGACGACTCACCTCACCGTCGCGGAGCTGGCCGAGTCCGGAGCGGGTGGAGTAGTGGTGGAGCGCTGCTGCTGCTGCGGCCCGACCTCCGGAGATTCAGAGGCTGCAACTGCGGGTCTGGCGGACGGCGGCACCGGGAGCCCGTGGGTCCCTGGAGGGAGACCACTTTTCAGGGCTCTCGCAACGGCGACTTCTCCCGCCCTAGTTGCGAGGTTGAAGAGCTCCTGGAGCGG